>NW_025048028.1:560000-747500 GCF_018831695.1 Puntigrus tetrazona | reverse complement strand
TTTCATTTGACTAACAATGTCATTAAAATCTACATACATTTCATATGACATATAAACTCATAATTGGTCACTCACTGTTGATTTCGATTTATCAGAGGTTATATTTAGCCTTTTCTTTTTTATTTAATTATTAAATATTTCATGTAGAGATAAAAATATTTTTACAATAGATGCACTGCTTAAATGTGCAAGTCTAGGTTTCAAAAAGATCCTGTAAATCAGCAAAAAAAAAATATATATATATATATATATATATATATATATATATATATATATATATATATATATATATATATATATATATATAATAAATAAATAAATAAATATATATTTGGGCTTAGATAAAGGCTGTCAATAAACAAATAAAATGAGAACTTGCTGGACTGCGGGTCGTAGCGTGATAAAGGTTATTTTTTTTCTCCATTTTAAACAAGCTCCTGTCCCCCACCGCCCCCTGTTAGCTACCCCTACATCCCTGAGTTAGCACCCAGCATGCAGGGCATTTACCTGGGAAACGCGAGAACAGAGAAAACCTCTTAAGCGAAAGGCGGCGCGGACGAGGCGACACCACAGAAGGAGAGAGAGGGGGGGTGACAGCTGAGGAGGAGGGAAGAGCCAGAGCAGAGCAGAGAAGAGACAGAGAAGCTCTTTAAACATCCTGCCCAGAGCAGCTCCCTCATGATGAGAGGCTACGGGAACATCGCATTTCCTTTCAAGGGGTAATGCTATTCTACTAACCTTGCCTTTGAAAGCAAAACACATTCTGGTGACGTTAAACGCACGTTTCACACAAAACTTGCCATTATTGCTCCAAACCCGTAAGACTTTCTTTCTCGGAGCCTAAAACGTAGATATTTTACAGAATGTCCAAGCTGTTCTTTTCCCCATGCAAACTAAAGGATTCACTGAAAAGCTGTGAATTCAGCATCTCAACATTGTCAGCATTTTTATTGAATCACAGTAATACGATTTTTCTCACACTTTAATTGTAATATTTGCATCCTCTTTACAATTCGAAAGCATTACGATGTAGTGTAATTCTATACTTCAGCTCTTCTGGACGGAAGTAATAATTTGAGAAAAAATAATCATTATTCATTATTCGACGATAAATTCTCAGCAGTAGCTCTCGAATCGAAACCTGCCAAGTTTGAAGTCAACAACATCAAATATTGTTGGTTTATTTACATGCAGCTAATTACGTCAATCAATCAGTATTACTTAATGAAACAATATTCAATTATCCAATGGAAAATTCTCCGTTGTAGCTCTCAAATCTCATTTACACATGCAAACATTCATTAATTTGGTCAAAAACGTAGCACTTTGTTGGTTCATGTTTGGCTAGTTGCATGCAAATTTTTATTTGGGATTTTTTAGATAACGATAAGTAAACTATACTTCAGTGAGTTTGTTTTATACTGATATCTTGGCTCGTTTAGGCCCGTTAAATAAAAACACTATTGCCAGCAGGACAGAAAGTCCCTGTCTTCATGAGAGACTGAATCATTCATTCAAAACAGTCCATTCATTTAGACATTAAGCAAGCGGCCATCTTCAAGAAGAACTAAACACTGCAGTGTTGCTCTGAGACACAAACATTAATGATTTGGTTCATAACTTTTTCATTGAGCTGTTGTTTTTTTCAGCTGTTAAGAAAACAACATATAGCTATATTTTTATTTTGCTAACTTGAATTACAGGCATATTTTAATTGTTTTCTAATAGGCTTTTGGATTTTCAAGATGTGTTTTTTTGGGCAAAGTGAATGAAGTACTCGATAATGTCAGTTCGCCAAACAACTATTACAATATTATACAGACGATAAACATCGCACATCTCTATTTGGATGTTTTGAACAAACGCAAGCTTTTAACTGGCTTCAGAAAACTCAGAATATACAGACCTATTGCGTTTTTTAAAAAAAAAAATCCTCATCCATTAGCAACGTGTGGGGAAAAAAAAGCGGCTTGGGCATTCTGCTGAACTTCTCCTCATGCGTTTTAAGGTTGAAAGAAAATACGAGCTTCAGAAGGACATGAGTAAATGCCAGCGGATCGGTCACATGAACCCTCGTCTCTCACGCGGTGTTTCTCAGAGCACACGTAACAGCACATTTAGACGCACGCTAAGCACATAAATGTGACGTCTGGCACACGGATAGACTGCGGCACAGCTGGAGGTGAAGAACACAATCGGACAGCATCGTTACACATAGTGACGCTCAGCCAGCAGATGTCCCTGCAGTCAAAAGTGTCCCGTTCAGTCCCCTACCGGCAGCCCCAGTGTTATGTAACACAGAAGACTGCACTTACAATGACAGATCATGACAAAGTGCGCTGGGAGACTCTAAAAATATATATATATATATATATACATGGCACTGACAAGATCCGTCACTTAAGCTGAGGCTGGGCAGCAAACATATCAAAGGTTGCCGTAAATCAACCCGGTTCAGAAAAAAAGATTCATTCAGAAATCATGCGCGACCATGGAACGCAAAACCAGTCATAAGTATCAATGCTTTGAAATTGAGATTTATACATTATCTGAAAGCTGAATAAATATGTATGCATCGTTGTGTGGTTTGCTGGGGCAAGAAAAATAACTGTCCGAGGTACAATCGCTTGAAAATCTGGAATCCGAGGGTGCAAAAAAATGCTTTAAACCTTTAAAGTTCTTGGCAATGCCTATTTCTAATGAAAAATTAAGTTTTGAATGTATTTATGGTAGGACATTTGCAAAATATCTTCATGGAACATAACCGTTACTTAACATCCTAATAATTTTTGGCATAAATGGAAAAATGTATAACTTTGACCCGTACGATGAATTTTTAGCTATTGCTACAAATACACCCCAGCGGCTTTAGACTGGTTTTGCGATCCAGGGTCAAATATATTAAGAATTCTATCAGCGTTTTCTGTGCCGGTTGCTCTTTTTCCACGATTGTAATGACTGAGAAGTTTTCTTCTCCATAAAAAGCAGTAAATTATACAGAATTGACATTTTTGGGTGCTCTGTCCCTTTAAATTAACTATTTCTTTAGGTGGGAACGTTTTACACGCTTCGATTAAAAAAAAATAAGTGTTAAAAGGCAAGGTAAAATTCTCACCCAGGCATGGTGTGGTCAGCGCCATGACTCCATAATAAGAGAAAGGACCCGTCTCAAACTTCATATTCTCATTTCCGGCCTCAACTTCCACCCGACCCTGAAAAACAGGCACAGTTTAATTAGTTCCATTAGTTACAAAAGTCAACTTTTTGTTGAGTGCATTTCAAATAAATTGGAAACAATCGTGACGACAACAACCTAAATGGGACCCGCTGAACAAATGAAATGAAAATGTAATAAAACCTTTGCGGCTTTGCATGTTGTCTTTCAAGACGCCGAAACCTAACGCCCCTCGAGTTCTTACATAATTGAAGCACATTTTTAAAAACACTCAAAAAACATTTAAGTCAAATGCATCCAATTTCGAAATCTTAACCTGTTTCCTTGAAGAACAAGCATTCGCGTCTCTATAATTAAAGACGAACGACACAAAACCCAACTGAAGCTTCTGCAAGGTGTGTGAGGTCAGTACTTTTAGTAGTTTGAAACCAGTCGTGTGTCACGCCACATTTGAGCGTACGCACAAATTTTCCAATGTCTCAGGCGTCATATTTGCCCCGTTTTCCATCCCAATGGAGAGTCAGCCTTTCCTCTTATTCGTAGAAAGAGGTAACCGGACCTGCGGCGCTCGGATTGCACGACACACGGATCCGGTCACTCTATCTGAGTCTCCTCTGCTCTGGTGTCTATATTCAGGTACACGCTCCAAACACAAACAAAGCCACTTGCTGCTTTCTGCTACGCCAGCAAATCAGAGCCAAATCCACTTTAAACAACACTGTTTTTTGTTTTGTTTTATGAAAGATGCCGCGAAGACGCAACAAACTGATTCAGAATGATTGTTTATAATATTGCAAAACATTTCTATTTTAAATAGATCCTTTTCTTTAAAACAGATGGTTTTAAAGAAAGCAGCAAAACCATTTTCAACCCTGATAACGATACAAAAATAAAAGTAGAACCTTAAAAGTAATACCTACAAATCATCCTTCATAAATTACTAAAACTTGCCAAAAAAGCCAAAACAGCATCATACAACTATCACTAAAATAAAATCTAAAGAATTTATAAAATGTAATAGTATTTAACTTAATTAAAATTGTAATCATTTGTAAAATTATAAATTATTATTTTAATTATTTTGATAATTTTTTTAACCAAATGAATGTATTATCTAATAATTTTATTACTTAATTAGAAGTATATGAAATTATATAAACAATTTAAATATCAAACAAAACAATGCATTTATTTTTCATTCATTTAATTAAGGTCTTTGCTAGTTAACTAATGATTATGTGAGTTACAGTAAAGTGATATTAACAAATTAAAAACAATCAATTACTAAAACATGCATATTAGTGCTGACAAATGATTAATTGCATACAAAATAAGTTTTGTTTGCATAATATGTGTGTTATATATATATATATATATATATATATATATATATATATATATATATATATATATATATATATATATATATATATATATATATATATATATATATATATACATATATATATATACAGAGTATATTTTTGAAAATATTTACATCTAAAATATGTACGTCTATGTTTAGATTTGTCTATTACATATTAAATATATGAATATATTTATTCAATATGCTGACGATGCTGAAAAAAAAACGTTTTTACTTGTTACATTTTTATTTAAATAAATGTCTAAGAAATTATCAAATAAAGCAAACCATAAAACAAACAAAACAAAACACACCATCAATGTTATTTTGATCATACTGAAAATTCTGAAATAAATGGCACGTTTGAAATAGTTTGGAAACTCATTAAAACAGAGGGAGATTCAATCTGGAAAATTAGCAGATGTAAATGAGCCGCGGGAGTTTGATGGCCAGCGTGACGTAACCCTGACACATGGCGTTTGTGCTCCGTATGACATTGTGCCGCGGGGATGATTACGACGGGGCGATAAACACTCTCACACTGGCGTTCAGAAAGGGTTAACCTTGTCCTGGCTGACCCCTGCCGAGCACACAGCAAATCCAGGATGCGATTTACTGATCCCCGGGGGCCCGAGCGCCACGTCGGCCCCGTGACCTGTCACAGCTCGTTCTACCTTGACCATCTTAAGCCACGTTAAGTAAGCTGCCGCGCGTATATTCAGTTCAGTGTGCAGGAGGTTAAAGGTCACGCTATTGGGCTGATCCCCGTACGAGTTTGAACTCGAGTCAATATCTATATATGTATCATCTGCTTGCTGTAGCGTGGACTCTTTCCATGAATCTCACCCCTGATTGGACCGTTCCGCCAAAACAAGGGCACGGACAGTGCACAGCTTTGATTGGTTGTGTATTCAATTGTGAATGAGTGTGTGTGTGTGTGTGTGTGTTGCTGGCAGAAAGGGGGTGGGATTAGAGCTGCTATGCTCAGGATCCCTTTCTTACGTAAGAGGGATCAATTAGTGAAGGGCAGGCCTGTCCGATGCAGGGCTTCTTCTAGCTAAAGCTCCAGTGAGGTCACAGACGCTCCTGACAGACCCGTCTGTGCAACTCTACACCAGGACATGACAGGCGAGGGGCACCAACGAGCCGCCGGCCTCAAAATACACCACTAAAAAAGCGTGCTAGGGCATTGGTCGGGGGACCAACCGCCTGGCTCCCCGACAAAAATCATGTGGCTCACCCTTTACCAGCAAATAATCCATCTCTAAAAATTAGACATCGCTAAATATAAGCAATTCTTTTTTGGGGGGCCTACATGAGCTGATAAGAGATTTAAAATAATAATACTTTTTTTCCGTACTGACCCACGGTTCAGTTTAAGGGTTAAATCCAACCATCATAGAGCTAAAGTCAAATCAAAATTTAATACATTCATTTTGTCCGCTCACATTGCTGTTATTTAAATTAATTAAATAAATCATTTAAACATCAAACAAAACAATGCATTTATTTTTCATTCATTTAATTAAGGCCTTTGCTAGTTAACTAATGATTATGTGAGTTGCTGTAAAGTGATATTAACAAATGAAAAACAATCAATTAATAAACATGCGTATTAGTGCTGACAAGTGATCAATTGCACAGCACACGATACGCAGTTTAAGGGTTAAATTCAACCATCATAGAGTTAAAGTCAAATCCAAATTTACTAGGTTTATTTTGTCCGCTCACATTGCTGTTTTTGTGGTGAACAATTCATCCGTGCAACTCATCGTTTGCTTTCGCCGTCTTTAAACCAAATCTGAAAAAGCTCCTCCCCTCTCAAACGACGAGTCTTCTCTGGTGACATCAGTTTGACGGCTTGGGCATGGATGCGACATCCTTAGCCACGCCCCTTAAACTGTCAGTGTCCATTTCTGACTGAAACGTGTAGAAAAAAACAAGCGATGCCCTCGGTTTTCCACATTCAACATTCTGTTTCTCTCTGAAGTATATCACAATCATAGACTGTAAAAAGCATAGACGTAGTGCCCGTGACGTCACCCATACGTTTTGTAGAGCATTTTGTGCAATCCACCTGTCACTCCCTCAATCATGCAGAACTTTAAGGCTTAATATAATATAAATTAACGATTCATAAAAAAATTTCACCCCCCCCCAGTTGTCACGAGGGGCAAAATTAGCTAAATATACTAAACTAAAACACTACTGTATTGTATATAAGTTATATAACTATAAATTATATATAACTATATAACTGTATGCGTGTTCTATAGCCTATACATAGTATTAAGATCAATTACTTAAGAAGTAACTGTAATTAAATTACTGAACAAATTAAGAGCAATCGGTAACACTTTATTTATTTATTGGCTTATTAGCATGCATACTACTTGAATACTTCAACCAAGAGTCATCTACAAAAAGAGACCAAACTTAAGGATGTGCTCCAAACCATTCAAGATTTATGTGAGCTGGAAAATTTTATCATGAGCGAAAAGTAGTAGTAAATGCAACATGTAATGTAGTACAATAAAAAAAATTATTTCACAAAAAAACGCCATTTAACCAACCTAAAACACTAGAAAACTTACTAGAAGGCTGCCAAGGTATTGCTATGTGGTGATGGCCTTCTAGGTTGCTGAGCTAGTTCTAGTTATTGGCAACAACTTAACAACTACATAGCAACGCCCTGGTAACCGCCCACAACGTCCTGCATCATCGTGGTAGAGAGTTCTGCACAGGAAAGCACCACTCATGTTTTCTTCAGAAAAATCTGCTCTATTTTTAGACACATCTAATCCTCTGCTGAAAATTCTGACAGGCTCGAGAGAGATATTTGTGGACGGTTGTACAACTGACATCCCTGGAGCAATGTCACGGGGGAGCGAGTCCCCGGCGCAAGGTCAAATGGTGAGGGGTTACGTGGCACACAACGGGTGAATCACATGGCAGCAGCCCTGGGGAACCGGCAACCTCTCTGACCTTTTCTCCTTCTCTCAAATCTCTCTAAAAACACTCCCGAATGCACTAAAGTGGTATCAGACAGTTCATTATTAAAAAAGGTCTTGTCATTAACACGAGACATGTTTGTTCGGGTCACCACTAGGATGCCAAGGAGTTTTAAATGGTTGCCAAGGTGTTACTATGCAGTTGCGAGGATTTTTCTGGGATTGCTAAACGGCTCTGATTAAAAGGGTCCATCATCTTTGGATGGTTAAGCTAATTTCTGTGTTTTAAGTTGTATAAACCGGCATTACATGATTAATTAGCTTTATGAACAAATAATTTATTAACACAAATTTATGAAAAAAAATGATTTCAGATAAAGGTCTAAGGTATACCGCACTATTCAAAAGGTTTTTTGATTTTATGTGTTGTTTTTTTTAAATAGGTTTCTTATGCTCATCAGTGCTGCATTTATTTGGTAACAATTAGAATAGAAACAGTCATAAACGGTATCATTACAATTAATTACAATAACTATTTTCTATTTAAATATTCTTTTAAACTGTAATTTATTTCTGTGCTTTGAAGTTGAATTTTTTAAAATCATTAATTAGTCTTTAGCGTCAGAAATCATTCTAATATTCAGATTGATCATGAATTTGAAAACTCTTTTTGTTTGGAGCCCGTGACACTTTTTTCATAGTTCTTTGATGAATAGTAAGTTAAAAAAGTACAAGATTTAATTGAAACAAAAATAATTAATTATGCTAAAAATTCAGCATTGCCACTACAGGAATAAATGATAAAAACCCATTATGTTTTTTTATAATTTATATTAAAAACAATCCTACTTTTAAAGGGTGGTGTTGCTTCTGTTTTTCTCACATGACATGGAAAATCATAAACCTGATCACTTAGAGAAAGTATGAAGGTAATAGTGATGTTTGCCTTAGCAAGCACGATTAACACGTGACTTATTATTACGGGAATTTGCGCACTTTCTATTTTAGCACTTTTACTGGTAGCTGAATGCATTTTCAAACCAACCTAAATATTTAATAACACACACGCGGGGGAGTTGTGTGGATGTTTGCGGGCGTTCGGATTCTTCCAGCCGAGTTCTCCACCGATCGGTTTTACTCACCTGAAGGATGAGGACGAAGAAGTCGACAGGTTTTCCGCGCTGATATAAATAGTGCTGTTGCGAGCGCTTGTCGTTCTCGTTGAACTTGATCTCTTGAATGACATCCGGGTGCTTGAGGATTCGCAGCAAGACCTTGTCTGAAATCTGGAGCGGGCTGAAAAGGCTCACCTCTACGGGAAGATGGGACAAGACGGAAAAAAAAAAGCCCCTGTTATTCGCAATAGCTAGTGCTCAAAGGCCGAGGAGGGTGTAATAGACGTAGCAGCTCACCAGTAGCGAGGAAACGATGCGCTGCCAGCATTAGTTGCGGAGATATCTTGACTTTCGATTCCCTCTCGTGTTTGAAAGCAGAAAAGTCCCTCTTGTTCTTGTTGGGATCCACTTTCTTTCTGTTACGGTTGTCAGCTGGAAGGCAAAAAATAAATAACACTAATTAAAAGGGATAGTTCACGCAAAAATGCCATGTAAGGCCTTCACAAATTAGGATATTTTTGATAAAATCCAAGAGCTCTCTTGATACTTGGGTATCAAGGCTCAGAAATATAACAAGCAGATCGTAAAAATAATTCATGTGGCATAATTTTACGAAGCTACGAGAAACTTCATCTGAAAATATTATTTCCAAATATCATTCTCAATATTATAAAATAGCAATTTTAGCAAAATAGCAACACACCACGACTATAACGATAAAGGCGGAGAGAAGCAATATTGTTGGAATCATTTTCAGAATTATTTTTTCCAGCTGATAGAGACATTGACAGCCAATCAGAATCTATTCTGCTTTAACAAGTTTAACTAGAATTTGAAGCGGCAGACGCGATAAACAGATGCTATTGTTCGCTGGTGTAGATGTGAATATCGTTCTATGGTTATATGAATATTGTTATCTATATGTTTATAGTTACCGTTCTTGTTATAAGCGGGGCTTTATGGGTTTGGAACGACTATCCCTTTAAATCACTCAACCTCTGCTCAACTTCGGCATCATAAGTCCAAGTAGATCAATGAAAACCATCGGCACCATTACTCTCAATGATCTACTTAGGCTTATGTTGCTTTTGGGAAAGCCTAGATCAATAAATCGATTGAACTGACTACCAATTGATTGCCCAATATTGGCTATGTCTCATCCCTAGACATGTAGTTGCATTAACAAAGTAAGGAAATCACTAGCATGAACATACTGTAGAGATCAGACTCGTCCAGGATCTCCGATTTGATGATCTCCTCGATGACGTCCTCCAGCGTGACCAGACCCAGAACCTCGTAGAACGGATCTCCTTCGCCCTCATTATTCACCTTCTGAACGATGGCCAGGTGGGATTTACCTGTGGATAGAAAAACCTGAGACACAAATCTCCCACTAAACACGTCGAACACTTGAAAAAAATGGGGAATTGAATAAACCGAGCGCAGTAATTGCAAACTGAGCGGCTGTTTAATAGTTCTTTAACAAAGATTTAGTTCACGCCAGGCCAGGAAACCCACTGAGCGGGTGTACAATAATTCAAAACCATATTGGTATGGAAGCACTGCATGGACATGCATATTAATGAGCTGTATTATCACTGCAGTCTGAAAACTTCATGAATTATTCATCATCTTGTTTTATCCGAGGGGCCGGATCAATCATAACCGTTTAAGCAATACGGGACCATTAGCGCTGCATGTTTAGGCCAGAAGAGAGTCAGATCAGAAGTGCTGCTGAACTTAAGAGGGAAAAGAGCTTAGGAGGGGGAAATGACGGAGATGTCTGGGGATTAGAAAAAGAAAGGAAAAAGGAAAGGATGGAGTAAGTCAGGAGCAGATGACACTTTGATGGTATTTAAAGCGAAAAGGGATTTTGAAAACGCTGCAAAATCAACACTACTTCATAAAAACTATAATAAAACTGTATACTGTACAAAAAATTAATCTGTGCAACACTTAAATCTGCAGCAAAATAAATGGGACTAATACGGAAGTTCTGACAAATACTGACAACCAGTTATTATTTCCTTTTGTCTTATGCTAATGCATGTATTTCCCCAATAAAGCGCTATATAAAGTACTGGTAAAATCAGGCATTTAAACATATTTTCAATTTTGTCCGATTTAGCTTCTAAATAAAAATAACCCAAAACAACACAAAATTTTTTAAATAGGGACAATAAGTAATCTCAAATCGAGGAAATACACAGATTTATGTTCTGAGATCCAGGGATTTATAGTACAAGATCAAGCCCTATTATATGCTACAGAAAGCATCAGACGAGCAGACTGCTTGAGAGAAGAGCTAATATTTTCTCGCTGAGGTACACTCCAGTGTTCCTGAGGGATTGGGATTTAGCAAAACCACCCACATTTGCTTATTTGCATACTCTTAAGCGTATTTACATGCATTCATATCTCAGTGGGGCTCGTTTTAAACAAATATCGAAAACACGTTGGAATGGGATATGGAGAGTTTCTACAAATTTGTCATCTGATGCAATAAAAAGCTATGTCCTGAGCTGGCATTTTGACTATACAGTGCCTGTCACATCGTTTTTGTCCCTCTGTGGCACCTCTGCAGTGCTGCGGTGATTGGGAGATGAAAAATACAGAGGGAGGAACTTCAAACTGTCAATCATTTCAAAACACCGCCCATACAACTCATCATCATCAATCTTCTACTCTGGGGTAAAACTGTATTTTCAAAAGAGCTTATTTATATAATTATTAGAATTAAAGTCAAGTGAAAAAAAAAACATGCATGTGAAAGATTTTTATTATTTTATTCACATTTCAGGCATATGCATGCTTTTTAGATTTAAATGAATATAAATATAGTTTTTATTTTAATTTGTTACATTTTTTATATTGCTTATTTTGATTTCAGTAAACATTTATTTTACAGAATTAACAAAGTTATGAAAATATATCTTTTTTGTGGTTATTTTGCTTTTGTTGCCGATTTTTTAATTTTAGTTTCGGTTTTTGCTAACTATAATAACCCTAAGCACACATTTTAACACGCTCAACACATTGCTAGTCAACTAACAATAAGCTCTATATTTTTAACAGCGTTTACTAACGCCAAATAACTGAGTTAGTTGACTTACTAAAGTAACCAGATACAACGTTTGATACTACAAATGCGTTAAGTTTAATTAAAAAAGTATTAGAAATGCTGCAGAAGTGTTGTCCGTGGTTAGTTCATGTTAACTAGACGCAGTTATCTCATGTTAACAAATAAAAATCTCTTTGCGACGTCTTACCAGCATCTTTAATTGATGAACACGTGCTAATCTGAATATTGAGGAGAACATTTCTGGCTAAATTTCTTTGATGGTTACAGCCCCAAATCTGAGGCTAAAATTTATCATCTCGGTGAGTAATTGTAAAAAAAAGGCCCCCTTAGTGCAAACTCTGCTAGACCGGATGATGGTGTCAATTTTTTATGAGTGTCAGCTGCTTTTGGCAGCATGGGATTCCTCTGCCTTTACTAGACGAGCTTCATATTGATCGTCGGCTGATAAAGGGAGCATATGGTTATTGATTCGGCTCTCAGGGGGAGTCTGGGCACCCATCATAATCAATGGGAGGATGAAACAACTGCACGGAGGCCAAGCCTTTGCTTCCTAAGAGCACAGCCCGTTCTGTTCAAACTTCCAGGATGCACATGAAACGCGCAAGCACTAACCTTTCTTAAACTCCTCCAGCATGGCATCCAGCTTAGTGTCGTGGAAGACGAAATGCACCGGGTGGTTGTAGAACTTGGTGACCGTTTTAAGCGTGGTGCAGTCGTCGGGGTCGACGAAGGCCAGGTCTTTGACGTAAAGGATGTCCACGATGTTGGAGCGCTCGGTGTCGTACACGGGTATCCGCGTGTAGCCGCTTTCCATGATCTCAGACATGGTGTTGAAGTCCAGCACGGCGTCGGTGTGAATCATGAAGCAGTTGCTCAGCGGCGTCATCACATCCTCGACCGTCTTGGTTCGGAGTTCCAGGGCGCCCTGTATGATGTTCAGCTCTTCCTTCACCAGATCGTTGTAGGGCTCGGTGACCTTCAGCATCTCCACCAACTTCTCGCGGTTGTAGACGGTGCCGATTTCCTGCCCGAGAATGTAGTCCAAAAGCTTACTGACGGGGAACGACAAGGGGAAGGTCAGGAGCATGAAAAATTTGGTCAGCACGATAGTGTTGGCGCCCACGGCCAAACCGTGGCGCGAGCAGAGAGCTTGTGGCACGATTTCACCAAATATGACAATGCCGACAGTAGATGCCACCACGGCTCCCAACCCCGAGCCGATCAAATCATCTAGCAGGATGGTCAAAGTGGTGTTGACCAGCACGTTACCCAACAATAAAGAGCAAAGCAGATAGTTGCCCTTGCTCCGAATGGGTTCGATTTTGCGAGCGTACTTCTTTTCCTTATTAGTTCCGCAGCTCTGCACGATGCGAAGCTCCATGGGATCCAACGCCATGAGCCCCAGGTTGAGTCCGCTGAACATGCCAGACAGCACCAGCAAGCCCGAGACCAGGATGATCTGGAGCCAGAGCGGCAGAAGCGATTCTTTCTCCTCTACGACCACCAGCTTCCCGTCATTTTCCCCCAGCTGCACCCACTTGTCTCCCAAGCCCTGCCTGACACACAGGCTGTAGGTCTTTTCTCGTTCGCTCTTACGCAGTGGCTTCACATACACGCTCACCAGACCCGACGTCCCTCTGTTGCTCACGTTCATGTAGGTGCTGACGCTCAGGTCTTTGGTGAAGTCCTCGCAAGTCCTGTTTAACGCGTCGCTGTGCTCGGTACCCACGTCCTCCGCGAACCTGATGTGGGATGCTGCGTCCGGGCTCAGGTGCACCCCGTAAAACCTGAGCAGGACGTTGCTCTTTTCCGTTACCTGGATGAGCCCGTCGTCCGTCGGGCTGCTCGCTTTGTCGCTCCTCTCCAGCCGCATGCCCAGGATCTGACCGCTGGAGCCGGGGCTCGACGTCTCCGTTCGCCCGCCGACAGAGCTCCAGAGGAACACGATGAAAGTTAGAAGACACCCCTGTCCGCTCCGCTCTGTCGCCATGTTTGTTGCGCTCTCTCGGCGAGGCTGGACCTTACGTCACGTCATCGCTGCCACACGCGGACCCGGCCCCCTAATTTGCATAATGCAAAATTGCGCAACGCCCACTTTCAATATAGTGGGAATAATTAGCGATAGTGTCGAATTAAAGACGCTTGTATGTGCGCGGTGCTCGTGTAAAAACACGCGCTTTAAATATGAACGTCTCAAGGTTGTTACTGTTCATGATAAATTGCGCTGATCAGTCTAAACAGAATATATTTAAGCGCCTAGTATTTTCGTGATTAAAAATGTCGTTATCCATATATTTTATCTGCCGTGTTGATTTGTGTGTTTTTTTTCGCTCGCGGCACAGTGTCGTAGCGCGTGGCGTTATGTAATAGCACGAGCCGTGTCCCCTTCTCTTCATCAAACACATAGCGGTGAATTTCCTCACAGAATGAAATGGTAAGAAGCGATATAGAATAAATTATATTTTGAAAGATTTTGGGCAGCATTCCGATGACAATTAAAGCGCATTTCAACCCCAATTGCTTTGCTGTAGCACCTAAATAATTATGTTTTTTACTACATTAAAAGCAGTAGAATATTTTTTTTTAAATAGTAATAAAAAGCAGCCTAAATAAATAAACTACAACAAGCTACTGTAATGTAATGCATCAGTGGGTTTGCTGTCTGTGGAAGCGTTTTAAAATCAATGTCGTGTTTATTGACCACCACTGCGTTTCTTCTTCTGTAAAATGTGATGCAAGCGCGTCCTCTAGTGCAACAAATAAACACCAACAGCGTGTTTTCCTAAATGCACTTTATTCTCAGGGTAGCGCGCAATCTTGTGCACATCTAAATCATTCTGAAAATGATAGAAGTGGCTTGTAATACGACTAAATATTACAAGAATGAATAAAACCGTGCTATTGCTGAAGGAATAACCCGTTACATGCTCTGACACGCGTTGCGTTACAATTGCTGTTTCAATGTCATATTCATTGAGAGATATTCTCAATAGTCTATTTTCACAGTTATTTTACATTATGGAAAGTATCTACTGATCGAATAACTAATACTTTACAGTCCTTGTCAGTCTAGGCTGCTTCCATTTGTCGTACACAATGGTAATTCAAATACTGGAAACGGTTCAACATCCTTTAGGAACTGTTTTTCATAATTATCTACAGTCATTTGCTTACAGAGAGAAGAATTATCAACAAAAAGCAACAACAACAATACTTATCTAGTAGTTTAAACACAGCGTGCTCAAAGTCCATGATGTAAGCACATGAGTAATCTTATCTAATGCTAATGGATGTATGGCAAAGTCTGATTCCAGTCGCGTTTCATGCCTGTTTTCCGGTATGTCCTTCAGGTAGAAGCACGTCCACAGTAAAGCTGACCTTCTTTGAATGCAACACACTGTAAGCGTTGTCAAACCTGACCACATCTACAGAGAGGAATGCACTGTTATCAACACGAACACCAATGCATAATTTGAATTATTTAGCACCAAAAACCACGGAAGCTTGTCCAACCAAATAATAGTAACATTTTTAAATCTCACAATTTAGACTTTTTTTTTTTTTTTAATTGCGATCTCCGAATTTAGTGAAAAAAGTCTGAATTGCAAGATGAAAAACACACAAATACCTCTTGGTTTTATTCTATGGTGGAAACAAGCTTCCGTCAAAACTTCCCAAAAAATGCAAAACAAACGTACAGACGCCTGGCTCCTCGCAGGTGTAGGATCCATCTTCTGGGACTAGGTGGGAGTTGTAACGTTCGGTGGGCAGCACTGCCTGCATGGCTTCTGCTTTTTTTGTCTCATTCCCTTTCGTCTTCAGAAAAACCCCAAAACCGATATCGGACCCTTCACTTGCAAACTGCCATCTATATTGAGTAAAAAAAAACTGCAATAGTAGTAGCATATCTATGGAATATATTGCATGCTATTTTACTAAACAAATCTGCATAGCAGTTAGCACATATGGTACTTACCGTAACACGCAGTTTGGAAAAAGCACCTCATAATCTAGCTGGTATGATGAGCCACGGCTAATAGTGATGCACTGGTCATACTTCACTTTGACAGAGTCCCGCACATAGTACGACTTCGGCACTACGCCACCATAACGTAGCTGAGAGGAAGACATCAGGTGAGGCAACTAACTAAATATTGGTATTTTGAACTGGCTACTATGAGGTCAGTAAGACTTCGCAATGTTTTTGAAAGAAGGCTGCATTTATTTGAACAGAAATACAGTAAAAACAGTACTACTGTGAAATGCTATTACCATTTAAAACAGCCGTTGTCTATTTGAAAATATTTATTTATGCGATGCAAAGTGTTTTCAGCCACTGTTTAGCATCAAATGGACCTTCAGAAATCTATTCTTATTTGCTTATGTTGAAACGTTTGTGCTGCGTGATATTTCTGTGGAAACCATGACACACTTCAGCTGCGATCCTACTGACCCCCAACAAGAATAGTAGGGTATGCTATTCTCCTCACCATAGTCTTACAGAGAGGGTTTCCGTCAGGATCGGTCATGGATCCCCCGTAAACCGCGGGTAACTGATCAGCATCCACATAGTTCCTCAAGACCTCCTTCCAGTTGGCTAGGAGTTGGAGATCACAAGAGAAACTGTCGTTCATGCAGGATGAGTTACACACCAAAGTCAACAGTCTCACGATGTTTGCGCTAACGAGACAACTTACAACCTAGCACAGCAATCTTCTGCCTCGTTTCCTCGCGCAAGAAGTGTTTGACCAAGTTATACGCAATAGGGAAGAGCTTAGGGGCTGTGGAAAGATGAATTTTATCACTGAATAAATTCAGAACAGTTCATTATCGAACAATGTTGTGCTGATGTAATTTGACCGGTGCAACAATTACTCACCTTTGATTAAAAGCACCTTTTTTAAGCTCTCTGGATAGTTTTCTTCAAACATGGTCAGAATCTGCAGGGGGGGAAATATCACAATATAACATTTTTAAGTGTCATGTATTTAATTTTGATGTGAAAAAATGTGTTAGAAATATTTCACCCCAAAATCCAAACTTGCTGACAGTTTGAATAACTTGAGATGTATTTTCATGAGAACACTGAGCATTACATCACTTGCTCAGCGATGGATGCTCTACAGTGAATGGGTGCCGTCAGAATGAGAGTCCAAATAGCTGATAAAAGCATAAGTAATCCACACCACTCCAGTCTATTAAGTAACATCTTGTGAAGAGAAAAAAATGTTTGTAAGAAGCAAATCCATTACTAAGGTATATGCAACTGTATACCGTGAAAAAATATGAGTCTATAATTCATAACACTTCTTCCAGTAAAAAAGTGCTTCCTGTTGTCCTCTCGCATCAAAAAGACAATAACAAAAAACACCCACATATCCTTTAACCTGTTTTGGATCATTTTTACTGAGATGTTCACTTGCAGTTTAATTAATTAAACAACAGTATAAAGTAGACAGGCAGCTATTCAGTTCATGAGATGTTACTTGATCAGCTGCTTGGACTCTCATTCTGAAGGCACCCATTCACTGCAGAGGATCCACTGATGAGCAAGTGATAAAATGCTAAATCTTTCTAATTCTGTTACACTGAATGAATAAATTCATGTCCATCCTGGATTACCTGAGAATGAGTGAAATGTAAATTAATTTATATGCTGTACTTACCGACTGGCAAATAACACAAAAGATCTAAGTTTACACACCAAAGCTCTTTGTGTCTGAGCATGTGGCTTGGTCACAGTAAAATACAAACAATTATACATAATAATGCTAAAAGTAATCTTATTACTGGACTTTAAAAAAAAAAAACTAAGCTGAAAGCATCATGCTCCTACCTCCCCATACGTCTCAACGGCAGGCTTCCAAAGATGTTTCATGCCAAGCCCCTCACAGTCATAAATGATGGTGATTGATTCAATGTATTTGCCAAGCTGATGAATAAGATCACCCAGAAACAAACAAACAAATAAAAACCAGACATATTCCTGATCACTGCAGATGGGAAGCAGATTTGAATGTTTTGCAGCAATGCCATAAAAGGTTTTGTTTGTATATATACACATACACATATATATATATATATATATATATATACACACACACACACACACACACACACACACACACACACACATATATATATACACATGTTGTGTGGGTAACATAAACCTTTTCACTAGAATCTTTTGTGCACTAGATGTTTCATGGATGTTAAAGCTTCCTGATGGACCCACAGATGCCTATAAAGAACCTTTATGCTTTAGAGCGTAGAAAATAAAGTAAATGGGTCTTTATTTGACAGACCGTACCTTTTCAGACTGCTTCTCACACTCTTGTTTTAGCAGTTCAGCGTCTCTGACTTTGGTCCTCAGGCAGTCTTGTTTGCTAGCTGACAGTAAAAGGCCCTTTGGATCAAGAGGACCGATGATATCGTACCAGACAGGACTTCCTTCACGGTCATAGCCACACAAACCCCCTGCCACATAGCGCTGAATGACCTGGACGGAGAAAAACAGTAACAGTAAAGTTTGATAGCAAGCCGATTTTCATTGATACGTATTATATTTGAACTGCCCTGATATACCTCAGGTGGCTTCCAGTCATCAATGATCGTGTCTACTTTCATATGCTTGCGAAACTCCAGATGCTGGGGTACAAACATATTGATATATGTAAGAGAAAAAACTTCACAGAATGAGATATGAGGGAAAAAAACCTATTCTGCTTTAATTTGGTTTCTTACATGCATTAATCAAAGATATTTCCTATTTTATAGTGTTAAAAACTAACAAAAAAAAAAACGATATATATATATATATATATATATATATATATATATATATATATATATATATATATATATATATATATATATATATATATATATATATATATATATATATATATATATATATATATATATATATATATATATATATATATATATGTTTCTGTAATATTGCCTCACATGCTTGTAAGTTAATTTAATGTAAGTTTCATTTAATTAATTGTATTAATTTGATGTTTGATATTACCTTTCTAATCATTGCCTCAGATTTCGGGACATTGAAGCTTCTAGCTGCAAACAAGATATAAAAGACTTAAAATATCTTTTATGCAATCTACACAAAAAGGCAAGTAACACACTGAAATAAATATGTAATTATTACGGGGTTTTTTTGTAAAATATACTAATAAATAAATACATTTTTAAAGTAAATCACATTACTTTACATTAGTCTTGATTCTTTTCTCTAAATGCAAAATATGTGTATATGTAACACAATACAGATTTCTATGCTGCTTTTTCCCTTATAAATGCAGATTAGGACTTTATACAATAATGTAGTGCAAAGGGTGAGAGCAAATAATTGTGGTCAAAAATCGCAGGTGAAGAGAGATAAACCCTGACGCATACATTCAAAAGAATGTGACCTTGAACTTCTCTCTCAAAAAGTAAAAGTCAACAGATGGTTTTGGGATGTTCTGCCTGAAAATACAATATTGATTTCTAGATAAAACTGGTCGAGGTGAAGCAATCGGACATGCAAAAACGAAAAACGTCTCTGAAATAACTTTTCTGTTTCATGGAAGAGTACTTGCATACATTGTCCTCCATATAATCGGAAGTGTTTGCTGAAGACTACCGCAGATCTGGCAGTCAGTTAACCAACACACAGGTTCATGGGGTCAAAAGGTCACCCATAGAGCAAGACCACGCATGCAGTCAGAGATAATTTAATGCAGAGAATTTTAGCAGGCTTGCACTGCATTCATAAGTTATCTGAAATAAAATTCCCAATATGTGAGAAGCGTATTGTTTTCCGCTACTCCGATGTCTGTATTATTACATTTTGTAATATCCATTCTCACCTCTGAGCCACCGGAGCAGATAATGGTCAGTCTGATTGGGCAGTTGATCCGATACATCTGCTATTTTCTCCCGAAACTAATCAAACAAAATTGCATTAAAATAAACCAAAAAACATCTTTGACAGGAATACTGTTAACTTTGTATGCTATATTACATTTTAATATAAGGATATGGCACCGTTCAGACTCTGGGGGTCTCTATATTTAAAGAAAATTGTCTCAAAGCAAAAACAGTGATGTTTTTAAATATTACTATAATTTAACTTTCATCACTCAGCCTTAAGTGTCACGTGATCCTTCAGAAATCATTTTAATATGCTAATTCGGTGCTCAAGTAACATTTATTACTTTAATGCTTTAATGATCAAAACGTTCGAAACAGCAGCATGTATTTGAAATAGAAATCTTATGTAATTTTATAAATATCTTTACTGTCACTTCACTGCCAAAGCGAACACATCATATTTATCATTTCTATTATAAATAAATACATTTACTGACACCAAACCTCTGCAAGGTCGTATTTATAGCCTATTAAACCGATACTTAAACACGAGTTGTAAAGGAAGCATTTCATCGTGGAATAAAAAATATATGTTCGTGCATTTACTTGCCTGTGTTAAAGCCTCAGTTTGTTTGGGACTGAGGTCTCCTACTCGTCCGCTCATGCTGGCAGCATCAAACACACTGCTTTGAGTTCATGCACCTGATATTTATACCCAGTCACGAGAGCGCGGGTAGGGCCAAAGCACACGTAGCTAAGGTAATTAATGAACGATACATCTGCATTGTGTAACGATGCATGACAACAAATCCTTCGCATTGTTCTGCATTCAAGCGCTACAATAGTTGGTTAACGTTACATGAAATATTATCCCCTCAAGACGATTTTTTTTTGCACATTTTGTTTTGAGGCACCGATAAAGCCATCAGCATGACTCGTATTCAAATATATATATTTTTATGTGGGCCAATAATTAGGTTCAGAAATTAGCCAATGAGCGAACAGGTGGGCGGGGCCCGATTTCAATAACATATAAAAGCTTCGAATTACTTTCAAAAAACAATATCGGCAGACGTTAAAATTACAAACGTAAAGCAGTTAGGTTAGGAGAAAGTAAAGTAAGATTTAATTCGTTTAAAGTGTAAACACGAAGGCTTTTGTATCAACATAAACAGTCTAACATATTGCTATAAAATGGTAAGTAATTTGTTAGTATCTGTTAAAGTGAACCTAGCAGACTGGTTAGCCGACCAACGGTCTTTTTTTCCCAGATAAGCTTAGTATTATAAATAATACGATTATTAATGAACGAATTAAAGGATCGGGTAAAAATAAGACTTTGAGGTGTCAATGGTGTGATGAATCGTTTTTGTGCAGCGCGAGTGTATCTCCATTCACGTGGGTCAGGCTGGGGTGCAGATCGGTAACGCGTGCTGGGAGCTGTACTGTCTCGAGCACGGCATACAACCGGATGGGCACATGCCCACCGACCAGACCACCTCCGGCGGAGATCAGTCCTTCAACACCTTCTTCAGCGAGACCGGCGCCGGGAAACACGTACCCAGAGCGGTGTTCGTGGACCTCGAACCCACCGTCGTTGGTCGGATTTATTTACACGCCAAACTACAACAGTAACGTTACAGTTAGTGTAACGTTAACTGCTATAAACTATAATAAAAACAGGGCATTTCTTGCGTGTGTAATGACTAATTGCCAACGTTTATTGTAAAAGTGGCACATAATAGGGGTACGTAGTAATGGTATTTTGAAAGAAACAAGGTTACCATGGAAACTGTTTTGTATTTTTTATTTATCGTTCACTTTATTAATACATGGTTTGGGTTTTTATATACGACTTGGTTGTGCAAATTTCTCCCGTAACCGTGCTCTTGCTAGGCCTATAAATATTTCTTTTACTTTTCAGCTTTACCAAGCATCTTTGTTGTTTTAACACTTCCTGTCGAAAAATGTGTCAAATAGAGGCCATTGTTACCATCCCAGTATTACTGTAGTATTACATAGGCCTATATACTACTGTATTTGTTGAGTTTTGATTCGTCTTTTGTTTATTTTAATTTAATTTTAAGTTATTTTTAATTTTTTAATTTATTTTAGTTTTACTTATTTATGCTTTAAATATTACTATTAGGTTTGATTTATTTTATCTCAGTTTTAGGTCTATTTTATTTTCTGACATTTCAATTTTTTGTTTTCTGGCTTTATTATTTCAGTTAACAAAAATTTTAGTTAACAACTGTACCCCTGCATCATCCAATCAGTTTGTGTTTGTTTGGGTTTTTTTTTTTTGAGCATATTATTTTCCCCATTCAGATGAGGTTCGAATTGGAACATACAGGCAGCTGTTTCACCCAGAGCAGCTGATAACTGGGAAGGAGGATGCTGCCAACAATTACGCCAGAGGCCATTACACCATTGGCAAGGAAATAGTAGATGTGGTAATTGATCGCGTTCGCAAACTGGTAAGACATTTTGCTCTATTTAGATATGCAGGTATTCTTGAAATTATGTTTTTATAGATTTAGTTATAGTTTGTATCTTTTTTTTTTTAAGTGCGACCAGTGCACTGGACTCCAAGGATTCCTCATCTTCCACAGCTTTGGCGGTGGAACTGGTTCAGGCTTTGCTTCACTGTTGATGGAAAGGTTGTCCGTTGACCACGGCAAGAAAGCCAAGCTTGAGTTTGCGGTTTACCCTGCACCTCAGGTAACACATTATTAATCGGTTTCCTTCACTTGAAAGGTCTCAAGGAAACAGAAGTAGCGAAAGTCTTTTCTTGCGTGTTGTGATGGACATCTTAGAGAAAAGGATCATCAAAAAGAGGGAAGAAAAAAAAAAAAAAAAGCAGACTAAATGACTGGAAAAGACTAGCCTTGTTAGACCAGAAGATTGAGCCATGAGTTTTATCAAAAAGTAAAAGTAAGTAAAAAAAATGTGGGGAAAAAAGACAATTTCCCCCCCTTTATATAGCAATTTTTTAATCACCATTGCAAAAATGTGCTTTTTACCATTTTGTCTAGCTTTAAAATTTTTTTAAAATTTAAATACATAATTTTTGAATATAACTATAATACAACAAAACACAATTCAACTTATTAATAAAACAATTTAATAATAAATAATATTTTTGGGCCATTTTTAAGACCCTCTTCTTAAATCGGGCATGTATTTTTACTGTAATAATAAATGCAGCCTTGCTGGAGGACATCATGTTTTTTAAACGTTGGAAAATATTACAGATCCTAATTTTAACACTATGTGTAAGTGTTATAATAAATGAATAAATAGAGCTGTTTTAATTAATATTATCCTCTTATTTTATTTTAAAAATGTTACTGAGCAGCTGACTAGCAACACTCTTTCAGCACAGATTTGGACTTTGATCCCTGGCTAACAAGCGCTGTTTGAATATGCAGTGTATTAGAAAACATAACGGTCTGCAATTTATTTACTAGTCACTTGAGGCTATTTCACGAATTCAATTGTCATACAGTAACCAGCAACAGCCACCCTTCATCTTCTCATCAGAGACACGAGATGCAGTGCTGAGCGGTCTCTCGCTGTATGCTTGCAATGATTGTAGCGTCACTTTTAAATGCTCTTATACTACCGTCATGTTTGCTGCATTAGCGCGCGCCTGTATGATCACATCTTTCGGCCGAACAATTACGGTTGCCAAACATTCAGTGCACCCCTACCTGTAACACACTGAAGAACCAGCGTATTATGAAAAACATTACAAGCGCTTCAAACCTTCTTCTTCAGGTTTCTACCGCAGTGGTAGAGCCCTACAATTCTATTCTGACCACACACACCACCCTCGAGCACTCCGACTGCGCCTTCATGGTGGACAACGAGGCCATCTACGACATCTGCCGAAACAACCTGGACATAGAGCGGCCCACGTACACCAACCTCAACCGCCTCATTGGCCAGATCGTGTCATCGATCACCGCCTCCCTGCGCTTCGACGGAGCTCTCAACGTCGATCTGACAGAGTTCCAAACCAACCTGGTGCCGTACCCCCGCATCCACTTCCCCCTGGTCACGTACGCCCCGGTGATCTCCGCCGAGAAGGCGTACCACGAGCAGCTGTCCGTCATGGAAATCACCAACTCCTGCTTTCAGCCATCCAATCAGATGGTGAAGTGCGACCCTCGGCACGGGAAGTACATGGCTTGCTGTATGCTTTACCGTGGAGACGTGGTTCCAAAGGACGTCAACGCCGCCATTGGAAGCATAAAGACCAAGAGAACCATTCAGTTTGTTGACTGGTGTCCCACAGGGTTCAAGGTCAGCCTGCGTGATTTGTGTTCTACTTTGGATTGCACATAACATAGCAATACATAGCAAAATATTACAATGCTACAACATAGCATACAATAGCACTGTACATATTTGCATGTGTTCCTTTTCGTTTTTACTATATTCAGGTCGGTATCAACTACCAGCCACCAACTGTGGTTCCAGGAGGAGATCTGGCCAAAGTTCAAAGGGCAGTCTGCATGTTGAGCAACACCACAGCCATCGCCGAGGCCTGGGCTCGCCTGGATCACAAGTTCGATCTGATGTACGCAAAGAGAGCCTTCGTGCACTGGTACGTCGGAGAAGGTATGGAGGAGGGCGAGTTCACGGAGGCCCGTGAAGATTTAGCCGCTCTCGAGAAAGATTACGACGAGGTGGGAGTCGACACTCCCGAAGGAGAAGGTGAAGAGGGAGAAGAAGAAATGTGATATCACTGCAATAAATATTGACATTTCACTTTCGGTAGTCTTTTAGGCGTTTATTAATCAGCATTAAAAAAAATCTAGTCACCGATAGCCACTAATCAAACAGCTACAATGTACAGTACTTTACATAAGGAGTGTTACAGGTCACCACACTACAAATAAAACAGTTCAGAAGGATTCTGCACCATAAATTTTCTTCAGAAACAGAAAGTTGTAGATGGCTTCGAAGATTTATCAAAGCACAGCGACGGTGTGATTAAATGCTTTCTTCATTAATCGTCACTTGTTTGTTTGTTCTGTTGCAAGGCACATTTGATTTCTTTTAACCTGTACTTACATCAGTATACAGTAAGTGACTTTACTCTCTAACTTTACAGACTTGCATAATAACGTCCTTCATATAAAACGTGCACAAGATTTGTCACAACCCAGCATGACAGTTTTTACATCAAAGTACCTGCACTTCTCTGCGAAGACAGATGTCATCAGAAATACAGTCCCAAAATAGATCGCTTTACATATCTGTAAGGTTGTAAACAGTGTTCTAATTATCTGAATAATATAATATTTATATTATGCTTAATATTGTAGCTGTTTAAGGATAGTTTGATTCAGTTTAGGATAATTAAACTGTTTACTAACACTAAGAAAGTCTTTCTACGGTAGACTTACTGTCAGGCTGGTCTGTTAATGCCACATTTCATTTCACGTTTAAATGAAATCAAATTGAAGTCCAACAAAGCCGCTATATTCAAAACCACTTAAAGGAGCGCTCACGGAACAGTTGGAGTGCATCTTTGGTCAGTTTTTAACCAGAAGTCCAAAATGCCAGTATTGTCTGTTGTTACAGTGACAATAGGAAGGTTTCCACACTAAATATAAAAGTACACAGTAAAGTCGTCTTACGTGTGCATAAGAACCTCTTTAACATTTCTGTTAAATTAGGATATTTACATAAACGCAATCCCCCTATTGTTTAGAAGTCATTTACATTACTTTTCTGGTTAAAACGATTGATTCTGAAACATAATCTTAATGCATCTTACAGCATTTTAGGTTACGCAAACAAACTGAAATTAATTCATCGTTAACCAACTGACAGGTCCGCAAGAAATCTGTAGACCTTTCTTCATTTTCTGTATTGAACATATGAAAAAAAAAATATTCATACCAAGATACAATGCATACAAGTGGCACAGAATGAGCTGAAATCTGCTGAACTTCTGAATTCTGTGGGCACAGATTCTTTGTGGACCTGCAGAAACCCAAACCTGTTTACGATCAAAGTGCGTCTAAAGAAAAAGGGAGGAAAATGACATTTCACATTCTAGCGGAAAGGTTCAGGCAGAAGAACATCATTGCATTATAAAACCTGCCCGCGGGGGAAGACCAGCGCCGGGCCCTTGGGGGAGTGCTTGCGGGTATGGACATGAATAGGATGGCACCATGTTTGGCAGAGGAGCACCGATGCTCTGAGGGTTGTAAGGCATTGCTGATGGTTGAGATGTTGGTGCTGGTCTTACGTGAGCTGGAGAACCGTTAGCTAGCCTTTGGAAAGGTGCGCTGGAGATATGGGTCTCCTGAGGTTGCGAAGGATCAGTAGAGGAACCCTGAGGAAGATGAACACCCTTCAGCACCATCTCCTGTAGCTTATCGATCTTTACACGCCTCAGATGTGCCAGCTTCCTCTTGCTCTGGTAGTCATCAATGAAGCTGTCCAGAGGCAAGGATCCATCCAAGAATGAATCGGCCATGTTCTACAAAACACGTGGGAGAAGCTTAACAGCGTGTAAAAATCAGTGTTACGGATTTCTGAAAATATGGAAAACATTGTTACTTCTGTTTCTTCTTCGATCTTGGCTCCCTCGGTTTGCAAAAGAGCCAACAATGTGTCTAGTGAACTGTTACCTGAAAAAAAGGATCCAATTTAAAACATGACTACATGCAAAATAACTTTAATATTTCATCGGTGTCCTCCAGCTCATAGGGCAGTGGTTTTCAAACCTGTTCCTCTGCACATTTCGCATGTCTCCCTAATGTACACATCTGTTTCAGATCATCAGCTCAATAGGACAGAGCTCCATCAACTCAAATGAGAAACATGCAAAATGTGCAGCGGGTCCCGAGAAACCATATGTTAAAAGCACAGTTCAACCAAAAATAGCTGGAAACGTACTCGCCCTCATGCCAGTTAAAATGTAGATTCGATTTACATCACCTGTTCACCAATACATACTCTGCAGTGAATGGGTGCCGTCAGAATGAGAGTTCAAACAGCTGCTAAAAACACCACAATAATCACCAATGAGTTATTGTCTCAAAACCAATGAATAATCACCAATGAGTTATTGTTTCACAAAACATTAACTGTACCAGTATCATGTATCAGTGTTATGGACTGTGGATTATTGTGATGTTTTTAATCAGCTGTTTAGACTCTCATTCTGACGGCACCCATTCACCGCAGAGAATCAGTTGATGAGCAAGTCATATCATGCTACATTTCTCCAAATCGGTTCCCATGCGAAAACAAACTCATTTACATCTCGGATTGTCTGACGGCAAGTAACTCTTACGCAAATGTACATTTTTGGGTGAATTATTCCTTTAAAAACGAGACATTGCTTTCATAGAAACGCTTCACCAGATAGTAAACAAACCCATGAAGAGCACAGGCCTAATAATAGAGGGAGTGTTTGACACAGTGTGGATAACTTCACATCAGTGTAGAGTTTCTTTTGGGAATTATACAAGCGGTCTTTGTATCGGTGTCATTCTAAGCCGTCTGCTGTATCCTACTGACCCTGATAAACTCGCTTTCAAAACGCATGCTAAATCATTACGCTGACATAAGATAAAAGGTTTCTTAAAATAAATCACAGATAAATATAGAGCACAAAACACGGCCCTTCAATAATGTTATTTGTGCTCAGTTTTGACCCGAGACGATCAGTATCAGCTGCAACCGAAAAAAAAAGGAAGCATTATGTGACCAAACAGGTTCACCGGGATGTTTTATTGTTTTACACAAAAGAAGGAAGACAAAAAAAAAGCTTTGGATAAAAGAAAGATGTGCCGTTTTGTGGTTCCCTCTACACTGGTTTGCAAAGCATTTCGATACTCGGGTCATGCTTAAAAAACGTCTGAACATCATGCATACACGTCTCAAATGCTGCAGGATGCTTTCTTTTCTTCATCACTTTTGCTTAATGGATTTAAATGAGCTGGAGCTCTTCCAGGACATGTCCTAGCTGAGATTTCTTATCTGCCCGAGTTTTGGTTTTGTTTTAATGTTGACGTTTCTCTACAGCCCTCATACCTTTTCTACAAACGCATTTGCATTGCTTTGACTTCGACAGAAACCTCGCATGCCATGATTGGTTGATTATGCGCTATGCCTGCGCGCTATTGGTCAAACTGCTTTTCAGTCATTAGCTTCAGGAGAAAAATAAAGAAGGGCAAAACCTAGGCAAATCCACTTAATCTATTGGTTTCTCGTTTGAAAAGCCAACAAACGCTTGTGAAACGGTGTGAGAGCGAGGTAAGTTTGTGTCTGACCTAGAGTGGACCTGCGGAGCTGGTAGGACTCGTGGAGATCTTGTAAACAGCAGTAGCGTTTGGTCAGCTGGATCTTCTGGTGGTCCAGCTCAGGCTGCAGGCTCAGGTTCTGCTCGGCCAGGCTGCGGTTGCTGGCGATCGTCAGCTCTTTATTCTGCTGCATGTCCTGCATCTGGGACAACAACAGCACAGAGTCACGAACTATACTTCAAGGATCTTTTCAGCTACTCAACGGTGCAAAGCTAGATTATTTACACAGCTCACGCACAACGAAATAAGAAAGCATGCCATCTAAAAGTACCTAAAATAATTTAATAAAACAATAGAATTGAATATGTATTAAAATCTAAACACCACAAACATTTTAAGTGTATTTTAATAAAACCTCTAGTCCTGTCGAATGATTAAATCACATCCAAAATTAGTTTTAGTGTACATTTTTGTATGCATATATTAATTACACACAGGCACGAATATATTTAAGAAACACGTAGCATTTATATGGGCAATATAAATATATACATGCAAATACATGTAAAAACTTTATGTAATTTAATAAAACAGTGCTTAAGAAAGTACACCCTCTCTCATATATATATATATATATATATATATATATATATATATATATAATATATAATAACTACAAAAAAAACTACCTAAAAAAAAACTAAAAAGGGCCTAAAATAATAAAACAATTTAATAAAATGTAATAAATCACAACCACTAATAAATAAATTAAATATATATATATATATATATATATATATATATATATATATATATATATATATATATATCAAAGACAGGACAAATATATAGTTTAAATAAATCGAAGCACTAAATAAGCTCTAATAAACGTAATAATTTAATTATATAGTATATTATCTTTTGTATTGTAGAACAATATTGCATGATAATACAATAGGAATGGTCCTGAAATCGCATGTTTGGTCACCAGTCTTCACATCCCACTTTTTGTCTCTATTTTATAAGGTCGGTCAGCACTGCCTCCATTCTTTAGTCTCACACTTTCGTTTCTCTCCACGCAGCCACTCCTTCAATCAACAGCCCTTCCCAATAAATAAACAGTGCTGCAGTCAAAGGTGAAAGGTCCCTGTCCCCGAATCCAGCCGAATTACGCAAAGCACCACCAGATCAGCCGAGCAGCTGTCACTGATCCGAACTCGGTCCTGTTCCGGGATGAAACCCACCTCCTCCATCTCCCGCACCATCCCCCGGAGCTTGTCGTCGTCGTCGTCCAGCAGCTCGCGCAGCTGTGTGGAAGAGTACGACTGCAGCCTGTTCTCGAAGCCGGACATCTCTCCCATGGCTTTGTTGTTGTGTTTCTCCGCTCCGCTGCCGCAGGGAAGTCTTGTGGTTGCTCCTCGACCGGAAGTCGAGTGATCCCTGTCAAATCAGCGCGTGTGAATGGGCGTGACGTCACGTGCGTGGACGTGCGCGCGACGTCAGGAGGCCATTCATGGAGCAGGATTTAGGAAATGTGCTTTATATATAAACGTGGGATTTGCTGTTTATTTCCGTTAATGCTTTTCAGTTCATTTGTCCTAATATATTCATCACCGATGTTGTTATGCATTATTTAGTGTATGATTGTTTTAATTTTCGTGTGTCATCTCTGGTGGTTTGTTTAAAAGCCTATTTAGCATTTATTTGCTGCATTTCTATGGATAATCAATTCATTTACTTATTAATACAAACCCTGTTGTAAATTCAACTCCGTAACTACAGTTTCTAACAGAGTTACTAACAATAATTATAGGATCATCTCAAAATATTTCTTTCATTATATTCAGTTCCTTTTTGAAATCAGGGGTGGCTAATATTAATATATAGCACTGTTCCAGTATTATTTTAATACCACTGATATGCTATATTGCTTTTATTTTATTTTGAGTAATTTAGTTCTGTGCTTTTATCGTATTTATATATATTTTTAATATCTGTATCACTTTAGTCATTCTTATTGTCATGATATTTAGTATTCAAAAACAAATATAAATGCTATAATAAATGTTGTATAAACGTAATAAGTTTTATATGTATGTGTCTATATATATATATATATATATATATATATATATATATATATATATATATGTGTGTATATATATATATATATATATATATATATATATATATATATATATATTTTTTTTGTTTTTTTGCTCCAAAAAATTACAATGGTACAATGCAAGAAGCTTGACAATAAAAAAATGACAATACAAATATATTTTGGCCTCTTTCATTCTTTATTTGAACAAAACAAATGAAAAAACAGAATCTGAATAAAACAAACCTGTTTGTTGTTCTCACAGACCACAAAGACTAATTTATCTGGAAACACTTCAGCATCACTCCCATACACATTCCTGATCTTTTTAAATATAAAATGCTACAATATGAACTCAGAATCTATGGAATATATGTCTTAATTGCAATACAAGAAATTGAATCCAACTGAATTGACTAGATACACTGTTTTTCTAACTATAATTGAATTTATTTGCGCTTTTGTCTCACTAGGTTCTATGAACTCCATATTTAATATCATACAGTTCAAATATATTTATACAATATGATAACAAAATCATAAACTTGGTTTAAACCTCTTCCGCTTCTTATTTTAGCCTTTGCAGGTCTCCTCCGAATAGAGCACAATCTGGTCATGTGTTGATCTTAACACACAGCGAGTGTGTGTGAGCTCATCCGCGTCTAGATCTAACTGAAGGATCTTGAGTTAAATCCAAGCTCTGAATGACTCACGCTCAATATGGTCAATGTGGGTTTGGAAACGCGCGTCACTCGCTGCGTTGGTAAAGCACGTAAAAATATCATGCATCTGTGAGTCTGGTGTGTTTTGGGGAAGCGCCAGCGATGCCGTGCTCGTATCTCGTCGTGGTTTGTTGTGTTCGATCGGTCGGATGCTTCGGGCTCAGGTGAGGGATGTCAGTCTGTCCGGATACAGGTCCGAGAGGGGGCAGGGATAAGGGTGACGCTCCTACTCAAACACGAATGAGAAAGAAAAGAATGTAACGATGAGTTTGGAGTTCAGTCGTTCGCTCATGGAACCGCATCCCTTTGGCTCCCAGCACTCACAGTTAGGCAGAGGGGTCAGAATTAGGAGGGTTTGGACAACATGATGGACTCACTGGCTTCAGAGGAATCTTCACTGACGGGAGAGAGTCTTTGGGACACTTTGAGTGGGAGAAGACGACACCAGTGTAACAGACAATATACATGCAGGTACACTACTGTGTTGTTTATTTTTTTATTTATTTATTCATAAAATTAGTTCTTTTACTCTGCAAGGAGACATTAAATTAATGCATATATATATATATATATATATATATATATATATATATATATATATATATATATATATATATATATATAAGAGAGAGAGAGAGAGAGAGAGAGAGAGAGAGAGAGAGAGGACATTTTTTCATCCTTTTTACTCTATAGTTTTCATAAAAAAAAAAATGTTTGGTCATTTTTTCTTTATTATAAAAGAAAACTTAAACTTGGGACTTATTTAATTATATACACCACACTTTACATTTTTATAATTAATAAGTGCATTAAAAATATCAATATAATAGAATTTCTCTATTATTTGATAATTATATATTATAATTATACAAAATATATAAAATATTTTTATAAAATATGTAAAGATGTATTATATATATATATATATATATATATATATATATATATATATATATATGAATTCTTTTTGTCATTAAATGTGTTATCATTTATAATACAATATATAAATATTATAGAAAACAGCTATTTTCTGTTAAAATAATATTTCATAATATTATTTATATTTATACTTTTATGTATTTATTTTTACTGTATTTTTGTTCAAACAAATGCAGTCTTGAACAGTAGTGTATGTTTTGTAAGGGTAACTACCCAGGGCCCAAAATTAACTTCAGTTGGTTGATTCTCGCAAAAAAATAATGCACTTACATTAGATGAAAAATGAGAAAAATTGCAATTTAAAACATGCAATTTGTTGCAATTCCTATACCAGCCAACTGGCCAGAAACACTTTCATTTAAGCTCGGTTGTTAATCCTGGACTCGTTTCATTCAAACACAGCATTCGTCGCCGGTACGAAGGAGCACATATTACACAATGTGTACACAGAGAAACAAGATGACAAATTATGGTCATTAGGAGGGACACATGAATAGTAGTAAGTGTTATACAGTGCCTTTTCAGCAACACTGTGGAATTAAAAGAAAAAATATAAAAAAATTCAATCACAACCAACTCAAACATCTTGATAAATCTTCCGTGCATTCATGAGTGTATTAGTAATCTAACCTCACCTCCTCATCACTGTTGTTGTGTTCCTCTGACTTTACTGCTTTCTTCTTCTCTTTTTTTTTCTTCTCATCCTCCTTCTTCTTCTTGTCCTTGTCGGGCAGGATGTCGTCCAGCCAGGCCAGATCATGCTGCGAGAAGATCAGGTCCAGCATCTTCCTCACGACCATCAGGCCCAGAATCTGACGGAGGAAGCGGTCACATGACAACAGGGCAGGAGAATGGCATCCAAACACAAAAAAAGCAAATAAAATGCTTATAGTGCTCCGAGAGTTACATGTACGGGTGAAGAAAAATCCAGGTGATATTTTACACACAATTAAATAAAAAAAACAAACAAAAAGTATATCTAAAATTAAGTTAAAATCTATTTTAGGATATTTTCAAATGTTTGGCATTATTTTCATGAAAATAAAGCAATTTTCAATTACTGTAATATAATTTAATAAAAATATAAAAATAAAATGCATGCTATTTACTACTATTTTAAGAGAGTTGCATGAAAACTCCAGGTCATATTTTGTCACAAAATAAAATTAAAAAGTAGATTAATAATATATTAACATATTATTTATTCACTGTTTTGGAATTATTTTTATGAAAACAGCAAATTTGAACAATTGAAACCCCCCCAAAAAAGCACTAACACTATTAAGCACTATTTTTAAGCATTATTAAAAAATGATTATTTTTTAGTTTTTTGAGTAACATTTTATTTTGATAGTCCACTTTAGACGTGCTTTTAACAGTAAGTAACTTTGCAACTAGTCATAGAATATTAGTAGACTATCTGATTAATATCTTTTAACACTTTATTTGATGGCTTCACAACATAAATCATACTGACCATCAGAAACATTGCAAATATATGTCAACTTATTCTTCCAACACTAAAGCTACCCTAACAGTCTACTCTGAAGTTAGCAGACATGTAGTTACAAAGTTACTTATAGTTAGTACAATGTCTAAAAAGGGACTATCAGTATGAAGGTATGTTCATTGAAATGAACTATATTTTCAGCACTCGCACCATGACGGGGAAAATGATGGCGGCTACGGTGGACTTGAGGATCCAGAGGACGGCCAGACAGGTGATCTGCACCAGAGTGAAGAGATGTACGCGCCGCAGGGGTACGTGACGCAGGAACACGAAGTCTGGCTGGTGCTTGGCTGGCATGAGGAAGAGCTTCATCCTCTCCCAGAACTGAACAAAACAGGAACACTCTGCTGAGTGCAACCCTAGCATGCTGAACATTTCCTCACTTTCGTGCCGTGCAAAGACGTACACCAGTTTGTTTCCTCGTCAGAACAGATCTGGAGAAATGCAGCATTCTCCACTTGCTCGCTAATGGGTCGTCTGCAGTGAATGGGTGCCGTCAGAATCCAAACGGCTGATAAAAACATCACAATAAGCTACAAGCAATCCACACCACTCCAGTCTATCAATTAGCATCCAGTGAAGTGAAAAGCTTTGCAAATCCACAATTAAACCATTTATCCATAATAACGCTTCCTCTCAGTGAGAAAGCTCCTCCCTTGTTATACTCTCACGTCAAAATCCATCAATATATTACCTTAGAACGGTTTACAACTGGATTCACATCTAAACAGTGCTTGATCTGTGTATATTTATCTACTTTTTCACTGGATATTGCAGCTTTTCGCTGCGCTGGATGTCAATGATAGACTGAAGCGCCGTGGATTGCTTGTGGATCATCGCAGTGTTTTTATTAGCCGTTTGGACTCTCATCCTGACGGCACCCATTCGCTGCATAGCACCCACTGCTGAAAAACCGGAGAACGCTGCATATCTCCAAATCTCTTCTGATGAACAAATAGGCTCGTTTACATCATGTATGGCCCACAGGGAGAGCACACTTTCAATAAATGTTCATTTTTGGGTGAACTATTAAATCTGAAGTACAGATGTATGCACCTGAATGCCATGGAGAGAAGCGACGCCCATGTACAGGAAAACACCATACAGCACAGGCATAGGGATGTACTGCGCAGAAATACACACAGTTATTAGTACAGCACTAAGTATAGAAATGAGCATGCTTTCATTCAAGTACAGTAAGAGCGTTCCGATCACCTGCAGTACTGGTGCAAGGAAGACAGAGACTCCGGTGAGGACGAACACCAGTATGCCCGTGAGCCTCTGTTCCCTGCAGTAAACACAGACATAATGCTCGATGAAATACTTGCGCTAAACTCTACACAAGACGTCTGGTCGTGACTTACCGCACACCGAGAAACTGCGGCTGCTCTCCAGGAGCGCTGGACTCGCTCTCCATCTTCAGAGAGTCGATGTGGGCGATGGAAATGACTGTAGCGGCCACGTACCACGGCAAACCCATGAAGGAGCAGACGGCCATGAGGACGCCCACCCAGAACAGGTCCAGATGATAACCACAACCTTTCTGCTCGGGTATAACGGGAAGAAGATATTTAGCGACGGTTCAGGAAACAACAATATATAAACAATACATGCATATTAAATATTCAAAACTAAATGACATGCTGCTGCAGTAATGTGAATTTTTTTATACAGTTACATCATTTATAAAAATATTTTATATATTATATATTATAAATGATAATATTTATATATTATAAATGCATTTAATGCTAACATAAGGTTTTGTAATTTTGCCATGTGCTTTTCTTATTTTTTTCAGCTTTTTGGTATTTCTTTTTAGGTGTAATTTATTTCAATTTTGAAATAAAAATGTTATTAATTCATTATTCATTTAATTTAAATTTTATTATATTTATTTTTATTATTAATATATTTTTTCCTTGTATATATTTATTATTAATGTTAGTACTCAGCTTTAAACTATATCTGGTATATATATATATATATATATATATATATATATATATATATATATATATATATATATATTTTGTGGTGTCAAATTATTAATTATCTATTAATTAGTTCTTGTTTGCATAATATATGTGTGTTCTGTGCATTTATTTATTTTGTATTATGCATATATAAATACACACACATACAGTATATATTTAGAAAATAGTTACATGTATTTATGTCTATGTTCATATTATTTATGTTATAAATAAACATATTTCATATAGAAACATAACAGTATTGTGAAATATTTACAAGCATGCGCGTGTGTGTTTGTATACACATAATAAATATTACACAGTAAACATTTATTAGGTGTTAACAAAAACATATTTTGGATGTGAAGCAAATGGAAATGTCAGGATGTTCTGGGTTGTTGCTGGGTGTGAAAAAGACCTTCAGTTTGTTTTCTTTTCGGTTGACGATGACAGCCGTGATCTGCTGATCCATGAAGATTAGGATGGTGACCAGCAGAGCGGGTACAAAACTGGCCAGGCACATCCACCACGGGTTCTTCCCAAAGGGCATGACGATCCAGCCTCGATCCGGCCGCGTCGGCTGCACAGACACAACACAGCAGTAAGCAGAGGAAGTCACGGAAATCACACGCAGGGTTTAATAAATCACAGTGGATGAATGTGATGTTAGTATATGATCACGATGGAAAAAGCTCAAACTGATGCAGTCGGGAGTGTCTGTATCTGCAGCACAACGTACCTTAAATTCGGTTGGCACAATCAGTTTAGGTGTTTTAAGCCCCATTAACATATCAAGACCGACAAAAGTCATGATTGACGCGAAGATTGCAAAATCACTGATGAGCTTCCGAAGCTGCGCATTTACAGAAAAAGAAGAAAGATAAAGATGGAGAAAACTAGAGAAGATCAGAAGCTTTGGAGAAAAGGCCCGGTGGGTTTGAAAAAGCACCAGTTTGATGCCTTCAAGTCGTTCTGTCAGTTTGTTACGTGGTATCTGTCAGCAGACATAAAGAAGTCATTTATTTTCAAATACAATATGATTTTTGTTTGTTGCTTGTATTTAGATTAAGTCTTTAAACTGAATATGTAAATGTAATTATTATACATTAAATGTTAATATTTTAATTATTACTAGAGCTGTTAAAGGATTAATTGCAATTAATGAATTTAAAGGTTTTTGTTTGCATTATATATATATATATATATATATATATATATATATATATATATATATATATGTGTGTGTGTGTGTGTGTGTGTGTGTGTGTGTGTGTGTGTGTGTGTGTGTACTGTACATATTATGTCAAAAACATTACATTTGAATGCCATTAATTGTGATTAATCGTAATAAAATGAACCTAATTTAATTATTTTATCTACCTTTGTTGTAAATGTACTATATTTTACATCCTGTGAGACACTTATATGGCTTAAAAGGTGCTATACAAATTTCTGATTCAACATTTCATAACATCGCATTTAACAAAAAAAAATTAACATTATCAAATATTATTAACCAATAATTTATTCAAAAGTTTTAAATAAAATAAAGTGCATACAAATTCTTTTTTAAGATCCACATTTACAATAATAAACATATTTATAATCAATACAAATTAACTTTTACCAAGTTGGGATGCCAGGGTATATATAATAATAATAATAATAATAATAATAATAATAATGAAATGTCATTGTTTTATTTAAAATAATTATTTATTCCAAAAATAATTACTTATTTATTAATAACATTATCATTATTGATTGTATTAAAAAAATAATGATTGTTATTTATCATAAAACAATAACAATTTATTTATTTAATTCTTGGAATAAAATGAAATAAAATCTTATACATAATGATGACTTGAAAGCAGCATTATATTGAAACATAGCCAGTTTAAAAAGGTAAGTTTTTGGTATAACAAAGACGACGACGACGACGACACATGTTGGACCTTTATCTGGGTGGGCACATGCAGTTTAGGGGTATCCAAGGACATCAAATAATCCAGAGCACAGAAGACCAGGATGGATATAATTATGGAAAAATCTGCTATCAAGGTGCGACACTTGGAGAAAAACAAGAAACAAGCAGAAGAAGTTGGGGGATAGCAATAAATGCAATACAAACTGGGAGAAGAATACCGTCTCCACGTAGTAGTGTGTTGACATGCAAGAAAAATACAATTTTCCAACCTTCGTGGGGAAGTAACGGCTGGCCTTGAACTTCTTCAGAGAGATGGTCATGGAGTACGTGCCGAAGAACAGAATGAAAGACAGCATGGCCAGATCAGGCACGTATTTGCAGGATTTACCCAGCAGGGAACCGCCGAACCTCAAGCACTCCTTCTTACTCAACTGATTCCAGTCCAGAGCAGAGAAGTTGAACTGAGACGGGGAGTGAGATCAAACGTGCACAAAGACAACAAGAGACAGAAACACAAAGAGTTAAAAGAAAGCATGGTGTTAAATGATGTCTTCTGAAATACCTGAAGGCTGCAGCTCACCATGGAGTAGTCAGAGATGTTTTCTAGGCCTAATGGAGAGGAAGCGTTGAGTGGAGACACTACAACAGAAGATCAACAAGCACTGATAGTGTTTGTGTTTACTCACAAGAAACACTGTCATTCCCAAAATGAGATATGGAGAACATCGTATACAGATGTCCACATGGTAGTAGCCGATACTTACTCCGGTCAGAAGCCAAATTGAGTTTGGGTGACAAAAACAAATACGTGGTCAGATGTTAACAAACCAAAACTGTACGTCATCCAAAAAAATTATTTTTAGCAGGGTTTTCGTTTTATCTGAATGCAGGAGTGCAGTCATTTGTGGAGAAAAAGTATTAAATGTAGTCCTTTTAGTCGACCAAAACTAAATGCTATTTTTAATAACAAAGAATTGCTAATTAATTCAGTTTAATTAGTAAGACAAGAAAATAATGACTAAATTTAAAGACTATTCTCATCGAAATACAAAAATTATGGCAAAACATGTCTAATAATAATAAAAATAGTTTTCGGCATTTATGACTTCAATTTTGTGTCATATTGCAGTCATTTGTAAAGATTAAAAATAAAATAGCTACAGTTATTTTAATTGAATAAAACGTCGAAAAAAATAATATGACAAATTATTATAGAACATAAAGAATCTTTTCACCACAGACAGATATCTGACTTGAAAAATACCTATAAAAAATTATAATATTATTGTTATATTTGTTATTATTTTTGTTATTATTAAATCATTTGTATCAATAATAATAATAAGTATTATATTGACAATAATAATTACACATGTTTATAGTTAAGTTTAATGATTCATACAATTACATTTAAATAAAACTAAAACATTGTTTACTTATAACAAATTTTATTATTATGAATAATAATAATAACAATAATAATAATAATAATAATAATAATAATAATAATAATAATAATAACAAGCCTTGGAATAACATGCACTGAAAGCAAACAGAAAGTAAATGTATACAAATTAGGAAAGCAAACAGGTTTAGGTGAAGCTGAGGCCGAGGCTCGCTGGGTTCAGACTCACTTTGATCAGGAGGCTGGCAGTCACACCTGTAGCTGGTGATGTACTCTGGCTTGAAGTCTCGATTGATGGGGTAATAATTGAAGATACTCATCATTTTCTTAAGGGCGTCAGAGATGAAGATGAAGGAGATGAGGCTGGAGAAGCCCTCCTCGGTGAAGCGTGTCATGTATTTGATGATGTAGCTGGCGTCCGTGGCCACCAGGATCAGACACTGAAGACAGGAGTGCAGGCCGATCCAGAGCCGGATCTCCATGTAGTCGATGTCGTTGTTTCTGAACACAGACGACCCAGAATCAAACTCAACACAAGACTCGAGTTTCTTCACGTGCATTTTGACTTCACTAAATCACAGATGTCCTGCTCACATGCTGAATTCATACAGCAGCTTTTCAAAGATTAGTATGGGTCCTGTAGAGCTGAGGATGATGAGGGGTTGACCGCTGAAGAAGCAGAAGACCGCGCCGGCCAAAGCCGTGCCCAGAAAGCTTTCCATCACACCCTGGATGTCAATGAGACACATGGAAACAGAAATGAAAGGACATGCGGACAGAAAAGTGTAACTGAAAGAAGGCAAATAAAGGAACAAAAATACTTTTTCAAGAACAATTTAAACACATTTCAATTTTCAAAATATTTGTTATTTAAATTTAATTAAAAGCATTTTAAGAAGCCTGATTATTGTTGACACCCAATTCTGCTACTTTAAAAAACACAAACACAAAAGTCAAAATTATGATCATTATTATGATATATTATGGTAATTATGACATCAATATTATAAGATACCAAGTCATAAGACAGATAAAATGATTATGACATCAAAATAGTATGAAAATGACAATTATGACATAGCGAGTCATGATTATGATAAAATGCTGATAGTACAACAAAAAGTCAATTGTGACATACACTTATTCTTGTCTTAATTATGACTTTTGATCACATAATTTTGTCCTTATGTGTCTTACAGTTTGTCTTATCTCATAATTTATCCATTACTATGATTTCCCAATACAAGATATATGTTTATGTCTCAGAGTAAAAAGACAAATAATGTTATATGTCACAGTATGATTTTCCTTATATAGAGTTCTTTCCTTATTTTAAACTATTTTAAACAATATTCTTTTTTTTGCTTTTATAACAGAGCAGTGTATTGGTTAACCGCTTCGTATTTGGCTGCTTTGAGCGTTACGCCAAATATAATTAAACACTGTTATTATATCAGCTCTTTAGAGGACGCGGGGTTGAATTACTTGGTAGTTGTCGGTCGCGTCCCCCAGCAGTCCTCCAAAGGTGATAGCATTGGTGATGCAGCCCAGGTAAATGAAGAGCACCGCAGAGACCGACTGGAGGTGGAAGCCCTCGTAGAAGTCACTGAGAACCCAGGGCACTTTACGCTTGATGTCCAGCCACAGTCCACCGCAAAAGCTACGCAAACAGAAAGAGCCTCAGACATGGTGCACGTCAGATATGAAACTCAGTAACTAGAAGCTGAGCGGGTCCAGAGGACGCTACCGGCCAGTGAATTTCAGCTCCTCTCCGAGTTCATGTGGAGCTGGCATTTCCTCGTCTTCTGCAGACACCGGACCTCCTCCAGCGTTCCCATTCGCCTGCCCCAGCTCGTTCAGAGAGAAAACAGACTTCCTGCAAAAACAAACACAATAATAACCCGCGCTACCCGCTACGCCGTTTAAAAGGTAATGAATTGAATCGACACGAAATGGTTTTGCACTTGAACAAAACCATTTATTTTAGATGCAACCACGTTTTAGATTGCAAAATATTTCTCACAGTGTATCGTTTTAGTAATGCAGCATAAAACATATCTATTATTTTAAAAGTTTAAAAGCTTGGATATAATAAAGTACAAGCCTCATTAATCCAGTCTTCAGAGTCATTCAGTGACCCTAAAGATTTTGATTTGGTGCTCAAATAACTTTTTTTTTTTTTTTTTTTTGATTGATTTTCCTTATATATATATATATATATATATAACACATCAGAAAATAATAAATACATAAGACACTGTGTGTACAAAAAAAATCTAAATTTTACCAGAATTTGAACAGAAATGACACTGAACAGGCTAAAGAAATCATAAATAATGCGTGGATCTAATTTCAATTGTTCTCAAAAAAGACCAGTTGAATAGCGTTATTGTTTATTAACTCTTTTCTAACATTATTAATGCCTTAACTGTCACTTTTGTTCAGTGTAATGCATTCTGTATGAACTAAAGGTGCTGTAAGTAAGTTTTTTGACTCTACTAAAGCATACAAATACCAAAATATGATTGCAGATGTTTGGGAAACATGTTAAAATATGTATTTGAAAAACAACGCTATAGTCAGTTATTCTCTGCGTTACTCTCCCCGCTCACTGCCAGGATACACGATTGTATTTTGACACCCCATGTTGCCAGTTAGAGGAAAGTGCATCATATTTAATTTCATTCATCATCATGTGAGCTCTGTCCTGTTGGTGTTGTCAATCTGGCAACCTGAGAGTGTGTCAAGTCTGAGGAGGAGTGTCCGGGTTAAAAAAAAAAGCCCTCTCTAATATTAAAAAGCATTCATTTCTTTAAAAACAAAAAATCTACTGAGCCCAATGGTTTTGTGACTTAATACCTCATCTCTGCTGAAGGCAGTTTCTTCGGGGGTTCGATGCGGATCTTGGGGTCCCATTCTCCAGGAGGAAGAACGATCACCTCGTCCAGAAACTCATCAATCCCAGCAATCAAGTCCTCACGATCTCTGGCTTTATAGGCCACGTCGCTGAACAGCTACAGATGCAGAGAGATCTGTCAGCAAATACTGTGATGATGCTTCATTTCAAGGTTCAGAATAGCTGATATTTTTTCTTACATCGTCAACCATGAGCGTAGCCATGGCCCGACCGATCTCGTTGTAGGATTTGGTTTTGCCATTGGGACCGAGCAGCACAAAAAGAAACCTGGGAAAAAAAAATAAAAAATCACACAGCATTTATTCAAAATATATAATAATGCAAATAAACATGCATTTAAAATGAGTTCTTTCTCTCTCTGTAAAATTAATCACAATTTTGACGATGTCAACTCTTAAATTATAAATGACCACACAGCCAAAATATTTTGGTTTCCTTTTTAGTTATTATTATTCTATAAAAATAGATATCCAGAAATAAACTGATTGCAATATATATACTATGCAAGCACATTTCTGCCACATACGAAATAAATAAGTCAAAATGAAGAAATAAAAAGTCAAAAAGCATTAAAATATTGTCTTGTCTTCTGGCATCAAAATAGCACTGTCAGGTTTAGACGAGCAGTGAAGAATTAGCACTGAATATGCATGGATACAGTTCATTTTTGGGCATTACCTTATTGAATATGCATTTGTCGGAGTTACCCTTTCAGAAGAAAATTTATGGGAGGAGAGTATTCAAATAATTGATGCAACACACTTTACTAACACTTGTGCTTGTCAAATTTACGCCATTATTTAATGCACAAAAAACTATATTGCGCTTCAAATGGCTGCAACTATTGTTGCTCTATCAGAACTTCTATCAAACATTAATTTCATGGCCTCTGGTTCTTTATTTGATATGACATCATAAATTCGATATGACATCAAGTAACTTTTTTAACTTAAAGATTATGATTTACTAAATCATGTGACAAATTGGGGTTAGAAACTTTTTCTGCAAAACAAGACAAATGATCTATCAGTTTGGTAACACTTTATTTTGATAGCCCGCTCATCATCTGCTAATTATAAGTGAGCCATTCTACTAACTGTAAGCAACTTTGCAACTACTAGTCATCACATTATTCATAAACTGCCTGCTAAATCTCTGCTATCAGCAATATAAACAGCCACTAAACATATGCAATCTGTTGTGGGAGGATCACCTTGTTGGCACAGGGACTTCAGTAAGGCCTCCTAGTGTTGCAGCTTGAGCCAGACGAACGAAGGCCACAAACGGCTTGTCTAAAAAATCCACTTCTCCAATCAAGACATTAGACGCCTCGGCATCTCTGGGGATCTTCTTCATGAACTTATTCTTCAGCTGGGTGGGCGGAATAACAATATAGTTAGGGATCACGGATGAGTGGGTTTAATTAACCCGTGTGGTCTGAAGCGCCGAGATGCGTAGGTCATGAAATTTCCATGTTGGAAAGTGTTTGTGTTCACACAACATGATAGCAGTATCAATGTGAGCTCCGTTATCAATGTCCGATGTGCCTGCATGTGACGGAAACGGGAAGCGGCCCGTTCTTTCCAATAGCAGATCGATGAAGTTATGCAATCACAGCGGGAAGACCGAGCAGGCGAGCGCACACACACACGAGCCGATGAAAACAGCCGTTTGGAGACGGTGGCCTAAAAAGAACACGTGGATGTGGAATGGTCTGTGCTTATGGGCAAAATCAGCTTTTAATCTTTTAATGCCGCTTTTAGAGTCAATTCGCTTTCTGCAATGAATAAACAAGCTCCTTTCTCATGTCCCGACCCTGTTTTGCCTCTTGTCTTGTGTGTGTGTATATATATATATATATATATATATAAATCTGCTCTATCAGATTGCATCTAAAAGCATTTGGACACTCAAGTCTTTTTTTCAGAACTAATTACAATTACTTACCCTCTGGATAAAGCTGATTTTTATTGGATGCATGATTCTAATTCCCCCATGTGCTGCATTTTATAAATTATCTTTGGAACTATCCTTGCACGTAAAATCTGCATGCATGTGACAGCCCATAATTCCCCAGGACCCTCGAATTTCAATCTCAGCATGCTCCTTTAGGGCATAAATGAAGACTGTCGAGGGCTGAGACCACATGAAAGTGAGCCGCGGGTGTCACTTTAAGCAGAAAAACTCATTAAAGTGGACTCAGCGTTGGCCCACTTTGAAGTCCAGCAATCTGAGCGCGGCGGCGTCAGCAACCCTCCTCGAAATGCTTTGGCTAAACCAAGTACTTTATTGTGCATTTTAGATTTTGCTTTTCAGTTTAGCACCTCATTAAAATAACGGAAAACACTGCAAGAATCACAAACAACTGCTGGCAGCATTTGAGTGACGTATGGAATATTACATTTCAGAATGTATGCTTATCAAATCTGCTACGTAAACAAGACAAGACCTCAAGATGCATTGCTCTTGTTTCTATAATCATCTTGTTTACAATTTTCTAATGAATAAATCCATTTTCTTTGTATGTAAAATGACTCAGTGTTAGGAATACTAATGGAAAAATGTGTTACCTGGTCGGTGCTGGGTGTGACAGAAATATCATTCATACTGCGACACTGAGAAGGATCTGAAAAAGCACAAATGAAATTATTAAATTTAATCAGTGTTGCTAAAATAAAATAATAAATAAATAAATGAATAAATAAATGAAAACTAACACTATTAAAAAACAACATATAAGTTAAACCTTATATATATAAATAAATAAAACATAATATCTTAAAGCCGATGTACTAAAATTGCTAAAGCTAAAATGGAAATTTATATTTCAAAACTAATAAAAAGCACATTACCAAATGACTAAAACCTAAAATAAAATAAAACAGAAAACATAAAAATAAAATCAAATTCAAAATGTTAATGAATACTATAACAAAATATAAATAATACAAAAATAGCACAAAATTAGATACATTATTATGATGTAATTTCTGTGTTGATGTGATTTCAATGTCAAAAGCAAAGCTTAACAAAGCAACAAACAAATTATTTAAAAATTATGCATCGGATTCAAATGGTAATAGCATGTCACTTTGATGTTTACAATGTCATTTTATGATTACAATATTCACGTGCCTTCTTTCCACAAATTTTGCTCAGAATGGGTCTTTTATGCAATCATGTCTTTTAAAATGTACTTTTACACCGCAAAAAAAAATGGCTTTTCTAGCTTAGATTTTTTTTTGGTCTCATTTTCAGCCAAAATATCTGACTATTCTTAAATCAAGAAGGATTTTCTTCAAAATTATTGTCTTGCAAAATTAATCTTGTTTTCTGTGTGAATTAAAATGATTTCGCTTACCCCACTGGCAGATTATATTGAGCTAGAAAAGCATTTTTTCCCAGTGTATGCAGTATACTTTTTAGTAACCTTTTCTTTAGAGATAAGAAAAAAGATGTTGTTTTTCTGTCCTAAAGTACCCAGAGTACAGAAACAAATCATAACAAACAGTGGAAAAACTAAAGTCAAGACCTTTCCAATAATCTCTAATCCTCAGAACAATGGCAGAAATGCGCGGCTGCATACTTGCAGAAATTATTCTCCTTCTTGTGCAACTACAAGCAGTTAGTGTGTGAATGATGCTACGTGAGGTGAAAGGGTCTTCACGCTGACGGCAGTTTGCATTTTCAACGAGATTTGGTGATTTAAAGCGACAAAACACGAGCGTCTATTAGGAAATCCAGAGATCTGGAAGTAGCTACGTAAGGGGGAAGAAACAGAAGGCCAGACTCACGCAGTTTGCTGAGGCCGCCGCTCTGACGAGCTCGCAGGTCCTCAGTGGAGCGATGGAAACCCGACCCAGAGCGAGGACTCGGGCTCGGACTGCGGTCTGATGCAGACCCGAGATCAGACACACAGAAAGACACGTTCAAGATGACAGAAGACAGGCAAAAGTATAAAGTGGAAATGCAAGAAAAAAGAAGTTCATACGGAATGATTTGAAAAGACAGGTGTCGGGGGAAGACAGGGAATTCTCTGGGACAGGAGGGAGAGACGGGGACACTCACTGGACGGGCTGGATTTTCCGATGTCCGCCAAGGAGCGGTGGATCGGCTTCTTGGTCTGGTGCCGGTGCTTCCGCAAGAGGACAAAACTGATCTTCTCACGGATCTCCGGAGCTATGAGGCCCTCCTGCACCTGCTTCTCAATGATGTCGTCTGTGAAAGGCGGAAAAAACATGCTTCCATAACACAGGGGACACCCCAAGAAAAAAGAAAAATCACATTGAGACAGCAATGAGAGTGTATGGAGCTTATGGAAGCACAAAAAACATTTCCAGTAATCTCACGTCCGCTCTGCTTTATTTTAGAAGAGATCTCAACAACGTCCCAAACTGTGCTCAGATTAGCAAAATCTGGATTAGAAATCTGAGATCTAAACTAAAACATTTCTCATTAAACTCTTGCGAGATCAATTGGTCCGAGCCCTTACTGTTTTTGAATAATTGTCATTTTCTTCTTCTCGGAAATCACACGAGAAGCAACACAAAGAGACGGAAGCCCAAGCTTTCGAAAAGAGCGAGGTTTGAGCTATACGATTTTGACTAATGCGCGCGATCATTTTTGAATACGTACAAATGAATAGGTATTTTGAAAAGTATCTTTTTTTATTAAATTTTTTATTGGATAAAACATGTTAAACTGAGCTGACAATACTGGACTCCTGTTAGTAGCCAGAAGCACAGTTAAAAAATTTGCAGATTTTATTCTCTCTTATGCTTAAGGCAGCATTTATGTAATCGAAATTGAAGTGAAAACAGTAATGATATTTTTAAAATTTAAAGTGACTATGCAAATATATACCATATCAAAATACTATTTATTTCTGCGATGCAAAGCTGAATTTTCAGCATCGTTCATTGTCACATGATTCAGAAATCATTCTAATATTCTCATCTGCTGCTGCTTGGGAGACTTTTCCTGTTATTATCAATGTTGAAAACAGTTTGTTTTTTTCTTTCACGATTCTTTGATGAATAGAAATGAACAGCATTTATATGAAACAGAGATCACTTGTAGCATTATGAATGCCTCTTTTGCTCAGTTTAACACAGGCTTGCTAAATAAACATGGATTTCTTTCCGCTAAAAATATTTTGAACACTACCGTTTATTAATAAAATGGAATATTAATGGAACTTTGTGAATGATAGGTGTTCAAACTCGAGCTCTGCGGACCCCGATTCTACTCGGTGTCCCTTTTCTGTGCTGTTTATGTAGTGTTTTCTGGGCGGACAGTGAACTGACCCACTATCTGCGGCAGTGAATACCCCTCCAGGTCCAGCAGGATGCAGCCCGTCTGCAGACAGGTGCGCAGCTCAAACAGACTGTGCAGAGACAGCGTGGAAACATGCGGTTTGCTCCACCTCTCGCCACCCTCCTCCACCTTCTCCTCAAACTTAACCCACCTGGGGAAACACACAGGAGATGCAACCTTATAAACGCTGCCTTGACGGCTTTACTTTGTTTTATGGGTTTTAAATGTGTAAATGGCTTCAATAAGTAATGCATTAGTTAATGCATTAAGTAACAATGAGCAGTATTTATTAATATTTGCTAATGTTAGTTAATAAAACACAGCGGCTCATTTTCAGTTCACGGTCCATTAAATAAAATGAACTAGATTTTATTAATGGTTAATTAAATGTAGAACTGTAAAATTGTGAACTAAGATTAATAAATGATTTATGGTATTATTATAATCTAATATTATGATACTGTTGGCAATTTGATTAATTGCTGTTGCTACTCTTTTGTAAGTAGTTGTTGTAACAAGTATTTGAAGTTGTTGAAAGCAATGTTTCAGAGCCTAGTGATGTCACGTGGACAGAAAAGAGAAGTGGTCCAAGAGCTGAGCCCTGAGGCACCCCAGTGGTCGAAGCAGTTTGGATAAAATGTAAAAGTAATAAATAAATTCTGGAAGTCACTGAGATCAACTTTAAGTAATAATGTCACAAGGGCTTCAGAAGTGTGTGTGTGTGTGTGTGTCACCTGGCAGACTCTTTCCACTCCATCTCTCCACCCTCATGCTGCAATGTGTCCATCTCAGTGAAGAGGGTGGGTGTGGGCTCATCTTCCTCTCTGAGGATGTGACGTAGTCTCTCAGCAGCAGGGGACACTGTCGCACGCGCACACACACACACACACACACACACACACACGCACACACACACACAAATACAAAAGCAAAGCTACTTTGATAAAATGTGCTTTAATAGGTGAGGGAAGTTTGAATCTTGTTTACAACCATTCCTGATTCAACCAGTGTTATTGTGTTGCAGTGGTTAAAAACAGTATATATAGGAAATATATATATATATATTTTATTCATTTTATATTTTCCACCTTTATTTGAATTTTTGTTTACTTGTTTAGTTTTTGTATTTTTTATTGTTTTGTGTATAGTCAATATAGCTTTTTTACTATTTTTTAAGTTTAAATTAGAGCTTCTTTTAGTATGAAGTGAACTGAACTGAAATTAAAAATGTTGCCTTGGCAACTAGCTGAAATAAAAAAAAAAAATACAATTAAATGTTTTGTAACTGTGATATAATTTTAGGATTTTTTAGGATGGTTTTATATAAACGAAAAACTGATTACAAATGTCTTTCATGCTATTTTTTACATGTTTGCTGAATAAATGTGCTCGTTTGTATGTTGGCATGATATCATCGGGTGTTGCTGAATATGTTTTCACCTGTTGTATAAACTGTAATGTGTACGCCATAACTTTTAAAAGAAAAAAGAACAGTGCAAGCATTTAAGCATGCAAATAAACCATGTGTCCATACAAAAGGGGTCAATAACAGCCTGTAGCTTAACACCTCCTAATTGTAAAAATGAGTTTGATTCTTTGTGTTAAGCAGAAGCCTATTGGCCTGTATGACGTATAAGTCTGGGTGTTATGTTTTGCCTTCGGCTCAGTCCGAACTGACCCGTTGCTGACCCGCTTGAAACGAAATCTGAATGCAACAGAGCAGGGAACGTTACGATGCAGGCCATCAACGATTCCATCCTCATTCTTAGCCAAACATGCATCTAATGCCTGAGCCTTCAGACTCGAGACCGAACAGTACTCAGCTCGACCTGAGTCGTGCATCAATCTAAAGCCAGGATCAAATCAACGGCATTGTTTAAAGGTAAGCATCTTAACAGTCTTCCTTTGAAGTTAAATGTGCATAAATCTCTTCATAAATCAGGCCGATATCCGAAAGCATCAAAAGAATTTGTTCGGTAGATTACCTTAGAACAAACATGTGAAAATGGCTTACTCTAATCTGATGCATGATGCCAGAATCAATATCTAATGTCAACAGACCTGTCGTGACTTAATCAAATTCATCGACTCTGTATTAGGTAAAGTCCAATTACATAAGCTCCAGTGTGGGCTACTAAAGCCTATTTTCATACTAATGACATGTTCGTTTCATCCGAAGTGTGTGCTCGCGAACACACGCATGACAATCATGTCGTGACCTTCCTCTCGATCTCTGGCTTTTCCTCTGGATTATTAGCACGTGGGTGTTTTTCTCCACGTAATCCCTTTAATCCCGAAGTAACAATCACAAATACGTGTGGTTGTAGAATGCCAATGCAGAGTAGAGTACAATGCACCGGATTATTTATAGCTCACGCACTCGAATCAGCTCGGGTTCGTCGATTACACTTTGACGGAGTCACTAGATATTAAAAGTTGGTCGAGGCGTTTCTTTAGTCGCACACTTTCAAAAATGCACCGATTCGAGGAAAGGTTGAGAATGAACAGCGAATATCTTATTTTTAAAAAGTTTTACTTTTTCCAAAAAAGACCTTACAGGAACATTTCCAAAAGACAATGCATTCTTAAGGATTTTGATGTTTCATCATTTAAATTGCTGCATTTAACTGGAAATTATGATAATATGAACAATTAACAATGGGTTCATTCAAATTTTGGAAGTTGTGGGATCATCAATCCGGCAGCATCGTGTGAACTCATTAAACCTGATGTGTGCATAGCAAAACAAAATAAAGGGAAAAAGTAAATATTAGGAAGAATAAATTATTTTTTGCTTCAAAAATAGGCCTATCAAAGGATCATTGTATTTTTTGCACTATGACATTCTTAACATTAAAAGGACATTTTCCCTCAATTTCTTGTAAATCAAATGTTCTACTTCTGAATTTGTTTGTAAGTGCCATTATTTTCAAACAATTATATAATAATGAATTACTACGCAGATTTCCTTAATATATATAACAATAAAAAATACAGTATTTGGGTTTAGTATTATGATAATTATTTATTTTTATGTTACATTTTTTGCAGTACTGAAAAGTGAATTTTAGGGGTAAATGGAATTGCGTCATTATTTTTCATGAAACGTTTTCCCTAAAATTCATTAGTGTAATGCAAATATTTTATTTCTTTACTTTTGTCTCATTTTTCTGTGTTGTTATATATATTTTTTAATCCATAGCCATTAACAAATTGCTGTTACACAATTATTATTTTTTTTAAAAAACAAAGATTTTAATGTTTTTCCACAAAAAAAAAGGAATTACAACTAATGCTCCATTCAATGCTATAACATGTTTAAATGTCACAAAAATAATGTCACAGTGCAAAATCTCTTCGACTGTCCTTAAACGTATAATCATCAACCAATCTTGTGACCACTGATGGTTGATCAGCAAAAAGCATGCAAATAGATTAATAGACTCGTGCAAAATCACGATCAAGTCAAATTCCAAACCAAGCGTGCTCTGACCACAATTCCAGGAACAAACTCTCCAGGAAAAAGCTAATAAGAAGAACTGGCAGCAATAGTAAGGCGATAATGATGTCTGTGACTGTACCTGTGCAGCTGCTCAGCTGAGTGCTCTGAGAGCCCAGGCTGGACGCCAACGACTGTATTGAGTCCTGAACACTAAAGGACCCCGTCATCCTACGCTGTTCCCGCTCCATCCTTCGGAAAGTCTAGTGTTTAATGTTTCATTGAAGGAAAAAGCTCTACTAATACAAATCTGAAATGTCCACTTCCTTAAAGATTTCAGTTAACTGAGCTCGTCCTTCATTTTTAGCTGCCCCTTCCCTATGAGCGTGTCCTCTTGTTCTTGAACTTTTTCTTCTCAGCGGCGTTGCTCTTTTCCCGAAAACTAAAGCAGGGCAAAGTGCCACACGCATGAAAGGCCCGGCAAGTGTTTTTCTCCTCCTCCAGCTTTGCTGATCCCTCCCTTTCTCGCTCTCTCTCCTCAGGATTTAAGTCTGAAACCTCAATCACTCCATCAATAATTCGCAAACGTGCACGTTACTTCAAAACAAACCTACATCAGGAACTCTATCAGGGCTATTATAGTTATTTCATACTAAAACCATAAAAACATACATGCTTATTACTTAAAATAAAACACTAGGCTGATAGCTACTGATATAAATAGTATAGATTTTTTTTTTTTTTTTTTGCCAAAGCATCATTTCTCATTTACTAAAACAAAACGTAGAAATTAAATAAAAATGTATCTACATTACATAAACTTGTTTTTCACATTTTCTTTTACGCTACTTGTTACACTTTTGGTGTTTCCCAGTAAAAAAAATGACTGGTCTACAAAAAAAAAAAAAAAAAAAAATGCTTTTCTCATTATATTATTACCAAATGTCAAACTCAACCTTTTTCTCAGCTTGCTTTCTTTCAGTTAGCACAGCTTTTACATTGCTTTTTTGAGCTAACTGATCCTAGGCGAATATACCACTCCAAAACCGAAATGCAGAAGCGAGAAAGTGAAATAAGCGAAAGAAAAAAAAGTCAGAATTCACGATTATACAGCATTATATAGCATGATTATATAGATTATATATATCAAGTGAGTCGTTTAAACGTTTCAGATTCTAATAGAATCTCAGTGATACTAAATAACACTGGACCGTAATGATAAGAGGTTAAGAGAAGCTCACTGGTGGAGTTGATGTCAGAAAGCTCGTTTGAATCCTGCTCTCCTTCATCTGGGTCACATGGCTCCTCTCGGTTCGGGTGTTCGTGGCGGTTGTGGTGTCTGTCCCGGCCGTCGCGGTCGTGGGAATGACGTGACGTGTGTCTGTGATGTCTGCGCTTCCTTCTGTAGCTCCGTGGCACTGGAACGCCGATGTAGACCGACTCTAAAAACAGACAATTGAGTTTATATTTAACAGTGGTTAAAATACGCTAAAAAATAAATACTCCAGTATGTTTCTTTTTTTTTAGTTCAGGTAATTGTATTTTAATCACCGTTGTTTTAATATAATTGAGATATAATTATACATATTTTAAATATATTAAATTATATATTAAATTATAATATATTAATTATAATATATTACATTTTGAGTAATTTTTGGTGTGTTTGTGTCCCTTTTATCTGTTTTTATTTTTAGCTATTTTAGCATATCAAGTTCATTAAGTCAACGAAAATGATTAATCGCATGCAAAATAAAGATTTTTGTTTACATATGTACTGTGCATATTTATTATACATATACACACAGTATATATTTTGAAACTATTTACATGTACATGTATTTTTATATTTTTATTAATATATTTCATATTATATATAAATATATTTAATATATAGACATGTTTTTATATATACAAGCATGCATGCATGTGTATTTATTTTATGTCATACATTTATTTTTAATTAGTTAATATATTAGTATTAAAGCTATATCTTGATTTTGATTAATCTTTTATTAATCTTTTAATAAAACATTATTAATCTTTTTTACTCTCCATTTTCCTTATTAAAAGAAATCTGCAGGACAGGTACATTTGCCAAGTATTGTAAAAATAAATAAAAATCAATTATTTATATATATATATATATATATATATATATATATATATATATATATATATATATATATATATATATATATATATATATATATATATATATAAATATTACTGTCCTCTCACCATCCTCATCGTCATTGTGTCTGCTGCGGTGACCACTTCTCCTGCTGCCATGCCAGTCATGGTCCATCTTGAGAGGAAAAGGCAGAATAAAAGACTCTGTGACTATAACAGCACATACAACAAACGCATTTTTATTTCTATCTATATTCTGAAGTTATTTACTGATTTCTATAATATAATTCACATGTAGTTTTGATAAAGCCATTGTGACTTTTTTTTTCTGTTTTCTGTTTTTCTTAAAAGAGAATCCAAACTTCCTTCTGCAAAAACTACAATATTCCAACAAAATCAATAACAATCTTAAACCCAGTGTCCAGATTCCTGCACGTTTAATTAGATAATGCCTCATTTGCATATTCAAACGTAACGTTTTTTTTATGAAAACGTGATGATATTGACTTGTTCATATTTTGGTGGCTTTGCATATACTTCCTTCCGCCTAATTAAAGCACTCTGCGGATTATATAGCCGCTTATTTACACATAACTAATGAGTGCTTGTCCGTTTTTTTTTTGTAGGGAGTTCTAGCTGGCCTCCAGCTCGGTCACAGGACCTGAAAGAACCCCGCGCGACATTGCACGTGGACCTGCAGTTTCATTATATCGATGTCCCTGTCGCTGGCGGGAAAGGAAAACCCAATGCATTGGCATAATTATGGGAGGATGTTCACTCTCAACACACACACTCTCTCTTATGTCACACACTGTCACATAATTGATTGAGTCATTCAGGAGCAATAGCTGTGATAAAGTATGTTTATCAACAGGAATAAAGCTCAAATACAATAAAATATGAATATAAGATGAAATAAATAATAAAACAGTGCTGTCAAACTATTTAACGCATCCAAAATAAAAGTGTTTGTTTAAGTACTGTTTTTGTGTACTGTGCATATTTATCATGTATAAGTACAAACACATGCATGTATATATTTAAGAAAACTATGCTACGCTTATATATTAAATATATTTACATATAATATAAAATATACAAATATAAATACATAAATGTATATACATATAAATATGTACTGTATGAGAATGTGTTTATACATATACACAGCACACGTACATATGCAAACAAAAACTCTTCTTTTGGATGTGATTAATCGCAATTAATTGTTTAACAGGACTAAGCCAATTCAAATGAATACTATATTAATACATAAATAATAAGAAAATAACACACAAAAATGGTCACAACAGACATCTTTTACAGGTCCAAATCCAGACTTTGTGTCTCAATCTCCTGTGAAAAGTTGCGAAAAAGTCTATAAATTACTAAAATGAAACCGAAGGAAAAATCATTAATTGTAAACAGCTTCACATTCATGAGAGAAGCAGCAATATTTGATTCATGAATGAATCAACATTTTTCAATAAACCAGCATGAATGATTTGATCTCGAGTTACATCAGTTTTCTTTTTTCCAAATGAATTAACCCCCAAAATTGTATTATATCCCCGATTATTACCAAGATGTGTTCATTATCCATTTGAATTCAATTAAATCACAATTTATTGTAACATTACAAATGGATTTACTAACAATTTACACAGATATCGTTTTCTGCTTATTTTCAATATACATCTTACTAGTAATTTTTTTTTCTGTTTTAATTCAGTTCCACTTTCTTAATTATTTCTAGTCAGAGCTTGAACCTAAAGAAGTGTTCTGTTTTATTTCAGCAATTTTTTTTATTTTCATTACCGATAACAACCCCAACGCAACCTATGTAAACAAATGAAGTGAACTGAAGGCAGTCAGTGAAATAACGGCGTGCTAACTGACTTTAACTGACTCTTTCTGCTGGCCCCCCCAAGCTGAAGAGCTGTAATGTAAGACCACACGTACTACATGTACAGTAATTAACAGTGTGTGACGATCAGTGTCCTTCACACCAGACGGAGAACAACTCCAGGATAAACAGATAATCAGGACTGACAGCATCATTGATCTGTGCATGGGGGAACGCCTCTGTGACTCGTGGGAAACACTTCTACTGGTTTAACCAATTACACTTCTGAATGTTATTAGATCAAGTATTCATTTTACAGCTTTCCAACGTTTAAATGCTTTCTGCACTCCTAGTTTACTATAACAGTGACAAGAATGTGTGGTTTTACATTACATTACCCCTGGGTGGCACTAAAGGCTCACAAAATACACAATTTATATGTATTTTATATACTTTATACACTAATATATATATATATATATATATATATATATATATATATATATATATATATACACACACACATTTTATTTTATGTATCAAAAATCAATCACTATATATTTGACAAAACCTCGTATCTCCATTAGGAATCGGAAGAGTAATTGTTTGATATTAAGTTTCTAAAGAATTCTACTTTAGAACGAAAAACCATCAGCTCTTACCTTGTTACAGAAGTAGTGTTGAGACGAGCGGCGTGATGAGCATCTGTCGGTGTCTGATGAGATCAGGTTCTGGTCTCTGTACAGTATCAGGCACACAGAGACAGCCGATCACAATGATTACCCAGCACTGTCTGTCTGTCTTGTGATTGGCTGAAGAGTCAAGCGCTCCGGGTCACAGCACTGAACATGAACAGGATGGTGGCAGAAAACGTGACATGAAGTTCATTAAATGACACACACACACACACTCACACACACACACACACACCGCTGGCTGTTTCGTAATTGACCACGCTATTGTCTGACAGTTCAACTTGACTGTAATTCACAGTCGTGCGGGACTTTATCCATAGGCCTACTTATTAAATGTTACTATATGTTGCGCTGCACAGAATGTATTTGGATACCTAAAAATATCTGAACTTTAATGCATCAGCCTCCTCCAACTTCAACATGTGGCTTGAGTTTCACACTAATGTTTCGTGACCAAAAAATGTCAATTTTCACTTAATGTTTATCGTTTACATTGTATTTTTGTGAAAGCATAAACAGCGTGGTTGAAGAAGAATGGCTGTGCAAGTTTGATTTTATGTCAAGTTTGATATATATGTATGTATATGAATGACTATTGCGGAAACACATCTGTGCAAAATAGAAACAATCCAAGTTTTTGTTTAATTAAAAAAATAATTTTAAATAGGCCTAACTCTGTCATATATAAATACAACACATTGCTGTTTTGCACAATGTTTAAATACACTTTTAAGAGTGCAAATTATCCACAAGATGGCACCACAAACTCATCTTATTGAAATACAAGCTTGTCTTGAACTAGGTTGTGTCTGGGCATCTCAGATCACAATAACACAGACACAATCATCTATCACGATATTGTTTCACCGGTTGAGTTATCTATTGTTTTTGAAGTAAACTGAGGCTGTGAAGAAAGCATTTAAACATCAGGTCTGACGTGAGGACTGATGTCTTCATTTCACACAACAGAAAGGAAAAATGAAACAATCGATTTATCCTTCATGTGAAAATATGTGTTATTACTTTGAATAAAAACATCTGCTAAATGGGTGTAAAATGTAAATATAATGGATCAACACAATGACTCATCTTGTTGTAGCAAAGAAAATCCATATATTAATGAATATTTAATAGGACACGGGGAGTTTAATGACTGACTTCTGAAGGAATATTACTCTAACGAATGACAAGCAGATATCAGAGCATATGGCCGTTATAATATAAACTCTACAGATGATTGACAGCCTAATGCTGGGGATATTTACATACAAATAACTAGATATTAAGTGATCTAAAGCATAAGGTTTCCAAAAGATGTTGAAAGCGAACATTTTATTATTTTGCATAATATTATAGGAACCTTATTTTTTTTTTTAAACATTCCCTGAACATTCTAAAACTATAATAACATTTAAAGAAAACATTCAACTAAAACCTTTTTTTTTTTTTTTTTTTTTAAATGTTTTGAGAATGTTCTATTAACATAACGGGAACATTTATTCATAAGTTTGCCTATGAATGTTCCCTGTTAGCTTTAGCAAAACAAGCATGTTAGAGCATGAAGACAGTAACAGTGAAGCATTAATAATCTTCAATGATTCTTCACGTAATTAAAATGGAGATTGAAGCAGTCAAGCACCGTGAAGACGGAGGGCTTGTGTTCTTTCTGTGCTGCATAGACAAACTTTTGCTCTGACGGATCATAATAAATTAAAAACTTGTAAGCCTGAGATGTCCTTGTGGATAAGCAGAGGATAAGACTTCTCATCCAAATAGATGTGAGCTAGTTCTGCGGTTCTTCAGAGAGGGAAGTCTCCATAAAATCCTCTCACTTGAGACATAATAATCAGGGATTTAGAGGTGAACTTAAGCCAGAGTCAGATTCACTGCACGATGAGTGAAGGGTAATGAGTATTGGGCCGTTTCAGTGGCGTCTGTGAACACACTGGAGATACTTCACAAAGACTTTTATTCCATCAACACAAATGCATGCTCACATCCCTGCTCTCCACAGGTCAAACCGGACCGGTTAAGACAGACCGCCAGCTTTCCAGATCCACGAGCCTTGTATAAAGTTGCCTTTTTGCGTATTGTCATGCCATCTTGGCTAATTTAATCTAGCTTTCAGCGACCAGTAAGAGTCTCGCGCTTTAAAATATTGTAATTTATTTAAATGAATCTCCCCTAGAATCGGTGTTGAAGCATACCTGAAACTTTCCTCCCATCATGCTTGCCAACAAGCTAAGGGATGATCTTGTTGGCACACTAAATCGACCGTCTTTTATCAGTCTCACTAGCAGCAGCCCTGAAAACCTCTAATTTCATCCACGATCAGTGAACTGAAAGAAAGCAGGACCTGTTTAGGGACCTGCCAGACCGCCGAGAGCCCCAATAATGAATGAACGACATATGGGGTCCAAAAGTCTGAGAACACTAATGCATCCGTTTTGCATTTTTATTTGAAATGTAATACGATTATGTTTTCATTAGAAATGATATTTGAGAATATCTCGTGATTCAAAGAGCTTGTCACTAATAAGTTTTGACCTTCAGATGCCGCTTTTCCATAGAAATTAGCTGGGCAAATTTCCTCCCGGACCTGTTAATGTCTGCGTTTCCACAGCGCTGTAAAGTACAGAGACGATTAGGCAAATAAAATACGTGTAAGGGGTACGTATGGCGCTACTGGGCATGCGCACAACAATACAGCGCAATTTTTGTCACACCGTACATTAATCGCTATTTTTGAATTCTTGTAAGGGGCATGTTTAGGGTTGGGGCAGGTGCAGACATTAATAAAACACAAAATAAAGTAGAAAATTAATTTTCTGCAAACAGCAGCGTACATAATAACGTCTGTCAGCTCGATTTGGCTACGAAATATAACTTCAAACACCAGTGTCTCTTTTCATTTTCATTTAAACATATTAATAACCGCAGAAACACAGTTCGGGGAATGCGCGTGCATTACAACGAAACTAAATATTACATTATTAGTATTGTCTTTTTTTATTTTCTTTCTAACATGTTAATAGATTTAATAGAATAAAGGCCAAAGACTGCCTGTTCGATTTACCCAAAACTAATTATATGTTATGTTTAAACAGAGCACACATCGGAGCCAGCGGCAACTGTAAAAAGCACTAGCCGAGTTGAAGCTGCTCTCCTCCGGATACATGAGCATTGAGCGCCCGCTGATCGCGTGGGTCTCGGGTCCTCCCAAAACAGTCAAACACATTTTCAAATAGATGCTGTTTTTATAAATAAACCGCAGATGAATTTTTTTAAGAAATACATTCTCGCCTGAAATACGTTTAAAACTACATTTCACTGTAATATTACATGATGGTTGAAATACAATGCTGCGTGAACTCAACCAATCAGCGTGCTCAGAACCCAAGTCCCACCCCCGACCTCTGAAATATTACTAAATCATAGAAATAAATACTAAAAAAAGACATTAATGTATAATAGAACAAAATAGTGCATAATGAAACAAATTAAATGTCTTACACTTGATTAACTTAAATTTGATTAACTAATGAATAAAAGTAGTAATCCTTTTTAAGTGAAAATTAAAAAGTTGTTTTTAAAATAAAACGTTTTACATTAACACTTAAATGAACGCATAATTAATTGTGAATATATGTAGTATAAGCACAAATTCCAGTATAAAATAAGCAATGAAGCTAATCGGGTATATATATGCTATGCTGGTGCATAATCTAACGAATACAGACTTTAATTATCATTGTATCGTACTTTACAACAGCATTTATAATAACATGGAATTGTAATCCGGCACTAAATAAAGTAACTATTAAAAGTAATTTGAACCGCTTGGGGTCCTAATGGTACCTGATTTCGAGGGGGGACTCTGTTTGTCACTATGGCATTCTACCATTTAAAAGTTTGGGGATGGCAAGATTTTATTTTCTAAGTCGTCGCTTACTTAATATAACATTCTTAAAATGATTCCGATTCGCTAAAAGTGACAATAAACAGTGCAATAACTAAGAATATATAATAACATATTTCATTCATCAAAACCATACTTTTGAGGCCTCCATCAAAGATCTTTTTGCCCCTCTTTCCGCATTTCTAGAAGTCACTGATTACTGAAATGAATAAATCAACAAAACCCCGGCTGACTAAACAACACAATTACCCAAGTCTCATTTACATCTTGTTTACCATAAAAGTTCCCTGCTTCTCCTCCTAGCAAGTGTTGAGGGCTGCTTGTACACCTCACTTATTCGGTAATATTTAATTAGGAATCAAAGGACATCTTCATGCTGAAACATTATGATTATTACAGAGTTAATGATTTCACAGCACATATTTGACTGGCTGCTGTTTAGCAGGTAATTACGAAGATGCTATTAAAAGACTTTTAAAGAACAGCCTACAACTAATCATTGATTTATTTATTGTGTATGTATGTGAGAAGAATGCCAGTAATTGTACCTGTTTGTTCACTCATTGAAACGGACATGACTGCATGACTCCATTCTTTAAGAGATCACTCTTCAAATCCAATTTAATTCATGTGAACCCTGATGTGGAGCATGTACCTCCAATTTCTGAATGAAATTGGAATTGACATTTCATTTCTGAAGATCACGTGTGCATGGCGGCCTTTTTAGCGCTCACCTGGTCCTGCTGCGTCGCTCCTCACCCTCGCTTGTCATGGGCTCATCAGAGATCTTCCTAAAAATGAATGAATAAATAATTTCGCTAAATAAATACAGCAGCTGAGCTCTTGACACGGCCCTTGATGTGATTGAAATTTATGATGTTTGGGTCCTTTCTTCCTCGACCCAAACAAGATTCGTATTAATGTATATTAGGTATTGTTTTTATGAAACTCACCAACTTTGATCAAAAAAGTCCACCGTTTCCAGGATTTTTCTTCATTTTTGTCACTCTGTGGTTTCTTGCCGCTGTTTCCCTTGGCTTGCTTAAATGGGGTTTAAAAAAATATTTAATAAGTAGTAATATTATTAATTTGAGACCACTGACACCATCAGATTACAACAATTTATGGACTGAATTGAGCTGGATAATGATAATGTCTTGTGCTTGAATTGAATTTGTTGCATCAAATTTTGAAAAAAAAAAAATGTAATCAGCACTGTACTAAATTCCTTATTCATTGGTATTAGGTTGTCTTGGAAACGCGTGTGTCACATGTACAGAGCGCTAAAGGCAATTTCACTGGCGAGGTTTCAATTTATTTTTGGTTTCATTCTTGACCTTGCAAGAATGCGGACCTTGCAGAGTGGTTGAAGGTCAAGGCGGAAGCTCTCCGGCTTTCATCAAAGATGGCTCAAAGCTACCACACAGAGAAGATTTAGGCTCCACGTTGAGAGGGTACTGCTATTATTAAGCCACACACCCAGGCTATCTCTGTTTATCATGGTAGTAATCAACCCGAGAAGGTTAAAGAGGAACAGACTGTCCGAACGGAGGCTCTCACAAACCAACAATTTGTCAAGAGAACAAAGTGCCTATGTTTATTCTGTCACAGTGAAGATTTTTCTCAGTGCAATGAGATCACTGAGCAGAACACAGTGCGTGGAAGTGGATGGAAAATTGAGTTATGCAAGCCCCCTCCTACATGCACCGCCACTAAGGGGTACCAGGGATTCCATTCTACACAATCTCAGAGAAATGCTTGGGTAAAGATCCTGAGAAAGCCAAGTGTTATGAGGACAAGATTCAGAAACTTTAGGCTGCATGATATGTTGTCAAAGTCCTGTTAGAGCTTCTCCCTTCAAATGAGGAATCGTGGTTTATCCCAGATCATCTTGTTCAACACAACGGTACGGACAGACTAGAACAGTTCTTTCATCCATCAAGGTCTGTTTCTCAACCCCGCAGCTCCCTCCTGGGTGCTTCTTTACTAGGACTGCTTCTCAGTACACAGTTGCAATCAGCGGCGACACACATGCTATGTTCCATCAGGTGAGACTCCTGCCGGAGGACAAACCTCTCCTGAGGGTTATCTGGCGTAACATGCGGAAAGGAGATCAGCCTGATATCTACCAATGGCAAGTCTTACCATTCAGAAAGAATTGCAGCCCATGCTGTGCAACTTTCGCACTTCAGAAACACGTCAGGGACCACCAGCCATGTGTTGACAAAATACACCTTGATATCCTTAACGGTCTGGATGCAGATGCCTTCCTACTTGCCCTGAGATGCTTCATTGCCCAAAGGGGTGCACCATCAGACATCAACTGAATTCTATGATGCCGAAAATAAAAAGAACTAAAAGAGGCCTTTAAAGAAATGGAAACTCAACTGCAGGAACAGACGCCCAACCAGCATATTACTTTCAAGATGAATCCTCCTGCAGCACTGCATTTTGGCGCTAGTTTGGATTACTTTCATGTTTAATCACACAAAGCTGCTTTGAAACTGTCTGTATTGTATAAAGCGCCATAAACGAAGGTGACTTTACTTGCCCTGATGGTTTCCAACCAAAAACCCTCCAGTAGAGAAAATAGAAAGTAAATTTGTATTTAAAAAATGATTGATTAATTGCATTTAATCACATTTCATGCAACAAGGTCTTACATATGGAACAAGTCCAAAATATTGATTGATTTTATGACTGAATTTATGCGCTCTAGTTTAATGATACAGGACGGTATGGACTGTATTGATTATCAGTCACTCACCGCTGAAAACAATTTCTCAGCACACATCGCCTTTCTATTCGTCGCATGCCTTCAAGGCAATTCTACCACGTGAATGAGTTTTCTGCAAAGCAGCCTCTCTGAAACTCAATTACCTCTCATGACTCCAGGGTCAAGCACTTTCCAGGCCAAAATATTTACATATCCTTTAACCTCAGGTTTTAATTCTAAGACTAAAGAATTATCCACAAAACGTTGTATAGTGCAAGACAAAATTAATCCTCAAGTGTCTCACATCGTGTGATGGAGATATTCATTTCTCTTCCTCTTCCCTTCATTCTACTGGATTACATTCTAGCGAGCAGCAGGTGACGTGTGAAATTGAATTTCCATTTCCCCGCTGTCAATTCTGATCGCTCACATTGGGTTGGACGCTCACGGCCACCAGGGAGGGACTGGACAGGTGCACAGAGTGGGACCAAAACAAAACAAATCAAACCTCGCCATTGATCTGGTCAAGATCATTCACCCAATCAAAACACCATTCGGCCATTTCAAAATATCCCTGAACGCTTCTGACAGTACAGCATATGTTCCTGTTTTGATCCAATAACAAAACTGCAAAGCATCATCACGGGTGCCGCCAACAATGTGTAACACAACTAGTTGTGTCAGAGACAACATTGGTTTTACTCCCGTTATATTTTTGGGCCACTTTTGTAAAAAAAAAAAAACATTTAGTCTCTCAGAAATGGAAATACTATTATAATGAAATGCATTTACGGTAGTACAGAATGAAGGACGTTATTTTAGCCAAAAAAAAAAAAAAAGATAGTTTGGCAGTAGAGCATAGAATTATTGTGAATTACTTTTATTCTCCTCTCAGTAATATAAAAGTCCTCATTGCTGTCAAGTTCTTCTTAACCTCAGGATAACCCTGCGTGCTTGACTGCATTTTGCATTTGAAATGGACTGAATCCAACATTTAGGTGATGAAATACAATGAAAAAGTCAAAAGATGTACTGTGCGAGAATGCATCACCCGCTCAAAAGAAATAAACGATCAGTAAATTTGCGTACGTCTGTCAAAATCGTATTTATTGGCATGTGCAGAGGTCACCTACTAATTGGCCACTTTACTGATTGAACAACTGTCTTTGTATCCATCCGTGGTGATGAACTGAAATGAAAAGAAATGAAATGTCATCGATGTCCTTGGCCATAATTTTCCATCAACGTTTTTCTGATGATGATTTATGACCTTTACGCACAAAACAATTTTTGATGTTGAGATGTTTTGCGAAGAGTAATGGCTTGTCGATGGAAACAAATAACAAAAAAACCCCCGCTCAAGTGATGGTAGATTCAGGAGCCAGTCAAGGATTGTGCATTGATCCAGTCCTCACATTTCCCACCTGTGGACGTCTTGATATATGCATGCGCTGACCTCGTTGTCGGGCTAAAGGTTAGTCGTTAATGGAATCTGAAAATGCCACATTCAGGGTGAAAACTTACATTCTTCTCAAGTGGATGAAAAGTAATCGATTTAGCTATCAGCTGATATCATCCTGGTGCTATTCTTTTCTTAAGATGAGAAATGATGCGAGTTGTTGTTGCTTTTCCTTTAAAGAAATACCATACCAGATTGCAGGTTTTAATCCTTAACTTTATTATTAATCTTAAGATTATTATGTTGTTATTAAAGCAGAGGATAATAAACGTCCACAGTTTTAGAGCAGCAATATCTGTAATTCGATCAAACTGGTTGAAATGTTTGCTTATACTTACTAATGTACTGCTGTGCCAAAATAATTTCCCTCACTTTCTGGAGGATGACATTCTGAAGATTTTGCAAAAGACTGTCTGGACGGAAAGTGACATTGAAGCATATAAATATGAAAAAGAAAACATGAAGTTTAACTATTTCTAAATATACTTTTACTTTTACTTTTTGAAGAATGCAATCCACTCTCAATTAATTTTACATAGCCTATATTATTCTGCTATAAGAACGACTTGTTTACCTTGGGTTTTGAGTTATCTGTTGCACTCTAAGCCTTTATTTTTGGGTATTGGAGGGAAGGTTAAGAAATTACAGCTCTTTACCTCCCCCTTTTTCAATGCACCGTAAGTAATTGGACAATTGACTCAAATGCTGTTTCAATGACAGGCGTGGGCTATTCCTTCGTTATTTCTTCATCAGTTAATCAGGTAAAAGGCCTTGAGTTGATTCTAAGTGTGTCATTTGCATTTGGAAGCTATTGCTGTGAACACACACGTCACGCAGTCAAAAGAACTCTCCATACAAGTGAAACAGGCAATTGGTAGGCTTCAAAAACAAAACTAATTCATAAGAGAGATAGTAGGAACATTGGGAGTGTTCAATTCAACACATTCTGGGAAAATAAAAAGGCCTGGACATACAGGGAGGACAACAACGGTGATGATAGGAAAATCCTCTCCATCGTAAAGACAAAAACCAAAAGACGAACACTGTTCAGAAGAGACACATGTCTCTGTCAAAGTCTACAATCAAGAGGAAACTACAGAGAATGCCTGACTTTACCCAAAAATTTAAAAAAGAAAGAAAAGAAAAGCCACTTCTGAAAAGACTGAAATTAAAGATCAGATGTACCAGAATGACAGGAAGAAAAGGTATGGAAAATGCTTGGAACAGCTGAAGCATACAACATCATGCGAGAAACATGAAGCAGTGTGATGGCATGAGTATGGCTTCCAGTGGGTCCGTGTTACTGGTGTTTCTTGATGATGTGACAGAAGACAGAAGCAGCATTATTCATTTAGAAGTGTACAGGGTTCCAGACTTAAGAAAGTCTTTGTCTGCCTTGGGTTATTAAAAATAGTGCATAAAAACGGTTGTAATTCCTAAGAATGTTATGTTTTTCCCCCCCTTTGAATTAATGCTTAAAGTGCGCACTTTCACCTCAATTGTTTTATTTGCAATTCTGTTCTGGGTTACATACAGAGCAGAAATGATGAAAATTGTGTTTTTAGGTTTTCAACTTACTGCTACTGCTGCTGAACTGTGCTATTTTTATTCGGCGTTTTGTTCTCAAAACACGTTTGAAAGTCAAACAGTAACAAGCGACAGCAAGGAGGATGCGCGTAGCGCGTGACTGGAAAGACGCAGCGCGCGGTGCCAAGCCTGGTTCGACGGTGCGCGCGGACACGCGAGCCACAGGAGCGCGTCTGGTGAGGCGCGCCGAGTACGCGCTCGCCATTCAGCCTGCAGCGTGTTCTGGAGACCCCCGGACGACAGCGCTGACGTTTCATTTGCTCAGTTGGACCTGTTTTTTTCCAACCCAATCTTAAAACAAGAAGACTAACTTTTTTTGCTGAAATGCTTTGTCCTCTGATGATTTGCTGATCATGGATCCTCTATACATCACTTCGCCAAACTCAAGCGTCAACTGGACCAGCGCTTCATCGGTCAATGACACGGATGTGTTCTCGAACCAGTTCGTTCAGCCGGTCTGGCAGATAGTTCTGTGGGCCATCGCGTACTGTTGTATAGTTCTGGTGTCGGTCGTTGGAAATATCACTGTCATCTGGATCATTTTAGCGCACAAGCGCATGAGAACTGTGACCAACTATTTTCTAGTCAATCTTGCGTTCGCAGAGGCTTCCATGTCGGCTTTCAATACAGTTATTAACTTTGTGTACGCAGTGCACAACGAGTGGTATTTCGGACTTGTTTACTGCAGATTTCATAACTTCTTTCCAATAGCAGCTGTCTTCGCTAGTATTTACTCTATGACAGCAATAGCCCTGGACAGGTGAGCTATTCGTCTTTTTCAGCACATGCACTATTTGATATTCTTTGAATGAACTGCGAGGTCATTGTAAACATAGTACAATAATATCCACAGTATATATATTGAACAGCACTGTATTATCATCACTTTATAAACATGACAGCAGTGTAGGGTGTAAATTACGTCTGGTGTAGCATAAAAGTGTAGACTATAAGTAGTAGTAGTAAAAAAATAGTGAATTTAATATTAAAAGTTTATGTGTGATGTTAAAATATATGTTTTTAATGTAACACTGACCCTTTAATTTGTTTGGTCAGGTCAGAAATGATTTCTGGAATTTTATATTATTTATTTGAAAAGAATTAAAGAGCAGTTTCATATCAATCCCTGCACTGTTCAGCTGGTCCAGGCAGATGTAGTAAGTAATTAATAAGTAATGCCGTAATTTTTAGAGAAAGTAATTAGCACAGTAATCTAATTATTATACTGACCAAGATCTAATTAGTAGCTAATTAATCGCTTTTTTAGATTAATTTACCCAACACTGTACCACAGTAATATTTCGTAATCCTAACTGGTTATAAAACACATGTTCCTTTATCTCTGCTCCGTGTGCATGCTAAAAAATACATCTCTATTGGGGCATTTCTGATTTATAGTACGCTGGGTTTTCTGTACTGTGGTATTGTTACTTTAGGCAAGAGGTAGTCTTACCATTAGTTCTTTGGGAGTACCATGTAAATGGCATATACATGAATAATGCGACTATTTAGTATTGACGTCTGATACAGTCACTGTAGGAAAACTGTTAAAAGTCAAAACAAAGAACAAAGCCATATCCTTTCAATTCCTTCTGAGACAACCCATATTTGCAGGAAAAACCCAGCCCACTAAAAAGACAAACTCGCATAGTCATCTCACTCACTCCCTAAATCAAATCAGCAGGACTAGGCAAATAATTTAGGGGCAGTTCAAGGGGATGATGCTCCTCTGAGTTTACATAAATAGCGGGTCATTGCTTTTGTTAACTCCCCCTGCAGGTACATGGCTATCATCCACCCACTCCAGCAGCGCCTGTCGTCCGCTGAGACCAAGCTGGTGGTGGGGGTGATCTGGGCCCTTGCGCTGCTCTTGGCTTTCCCCCAGTACTATTTTTCCAGCACCGCTCAGCTGCCAGGACGTGCCGTGTGCTATATCAACTGGCCAGAGTACAGCGTGTGGGATTTTCAAAAGACGTAAGTCAGTGACGATGTATCGGTAAAATAATAAAAAAAAAAATAGAAATCACAAGTGTCGCATGTGGCAGATACTCTGATGTAAACTAAAGTGCATGCTTGCTGGACAGCCTACCTGAAGCATGACATTTGAAAATGCCGAAATACGCTGGAAACTGTACATGAACTTCAGTCAAACTCAAAGCTTGAGTGGCACTTCAAAACACCTGAAAGGAATCACTCTGCCGTTTCAAAAATAACATGAAAAAGACCATGATAATTAAAATCCCTCTTGGAGCTCTAAATTGCCCAAAACTCTTTTTTTACCTCCATTCTGGCACATTGAGCAAAGTCAACAAACTTTGAAGTTTGTGCCGAGTGGTCTATCTCCTCACCCAAGGCAGCACAAAAATCTGACAATGCCAGTGACCTATCGGTAAGCCCCTCCCCTTGAACGCAGAAGAGACAATGGCAGTCGAGTATCAGTTGCACGGAGAGACATCTTTAGGTTTTAGCACCATAGAGATGAACTGAAAGACCCGAAGCTCGCATGGGTTTGATGGTGTTTATGCTACATAAATGCTAAAATGATGTGCCTGGGGTAACACTGATTCCATCCCAAGAGGATAGGCAATATCATTTATTTTAATCTATTTCCTGAATCCGAACAAAACAGAGCAAAATGTCCCTAAGCATTCAACCCCAATCCAAATGAAGACAAAAACTTTCATATTCTGGTTGTCATGCACTCATTAAGCTACAATTTTTATCTGCTCAAGCAGAGCATTATTGTCATTTTGTGGTTCAGCAAGGTATCTCTAGCTAAAACGTTTAAATACGTGTGTCCATGCAAATGTGCAAACCTAAATAGTCGACTGCTGTCAAATCTTGCACAGTGTAGGTCAAAAACATATAAACGAAGGTCTAAAGTTCAGTGTCACTGCATATTAAACGTAGAAAAATGTAGATTAATAAAATGGTACCCTGCGACACACGTAATATGAGACTTCTGCTCACATTGTGATCTGTAAAGCCTCGCTTCGAGTTACCCACCGTATTTATTTTTGCATATTTTATAAATCCGTCCATGGAATATTTAATTCCCATTTGGTATGTAAGGTTTTCACACTGCAGCTTTCATCGTAAGACAGTGAGCATCCGTTTGTCCAAGGGAGCAACAGTAACTAAGGGGGGGGCGGGGCTTACCGACAGGTCAATTGAAAACAACTCTCAAGAGCATTCGTTAGGTTCAAGTGTGTGGCATGGTCTGATTTATGATATGAATATTTAAACCGTGGCTAAATAGCAGTACACACCATCTTGCATCTTACTCACATATTTATCAGCTACTGAATGAGTTTTGATTGATCTTCACACATGGTCAGCGCTCTAATACCAGCTCCAATACGATTCTCCAATATCCTGCTAGTCTCCTGCAACGACCGCGTAGGTGACAGGTGCCGATGGCATATGGTTATTTCCATTACAGCTTAGTCGTGCGCCCACGCATACAGTCAATCTTCCTGCAGGCTTCCCCTGTCACTCCAATGCAGCGAGCATGTCTACCTCCTTCAAGTGACATTACCTGTAAGACCCCACCAATCTGTCTTGGCAAGATCTCAAGGTTGTTCTTGAGCTTTTATCTGCCCAAACGTTGTATAAAAGACACAGATGGTCGCTAAAGGACCAAATCATGGTAACACTAACAGTCGAGATCTTATCAGTGAGCCCTGTTTAACTGGCTGGTAGTTATTTGATTCTGATTATAGACACCCAGGGAGGGACAGAAAGGGGGAAAAGAGAGAGAACGGGGGAATTAGATTCAAAGCAGCTAATGTTTTCTTTAACACACATATTTTTGCATCTGTAGAATTTTGGCAAGTGTATTGCAGGCTTTCGCTTTCGGGCAATCACCCGTCATGTTAGCATGATCATCTGCTTATTTCATAACCACAAAAGGCAAGAAGTATTTTTGAAATTAATCAACTGGACAATGGTTAGGAAGATGGTTGTGGAAGCTTGAAAAGACCCACAACTCATTTGCTTCATCCTAAATGGCATATCTGTAGGATGTTCAATCAAAACAACAATACAGGAAAATGCATTTACATTGCTTTTTATCAAAGTCCTGTGGGACAGGGATTCAGAGCGTTTGTGGTAATGCCTGAAAGGCCTGTGTATATTTTCCCTCCATACCTCTCCAGTGAGGCAAGTGTCTTTCTAGATAAGCCACAAGCTAATTAGCATGTTGAATTGTACGGCCCTCCGAAAGAAAAGCGAGGCACTGTCACAGTGCCCGAATCCTGCGAGCATTCACAGTTCACGATTCAAAAGTTTTCCAGTGGTTATTTTTAAGTGGCAGCTAATGCGAGAAAACACTTGGGACTCTCAAGGTGTTGGTGTGTGGCATCCTTTTGTGTTAAAATGTGCACTGAAAATATGTCTCAACAATTTGGGTCTATTTTCATCTTGGGTTTCTTGTCTGGTTCTTGTTCGTTGGCTGCCTCCAATTCTCCATCTGGCTGTTTTCTGTCTCTTCCTCTCTCACAGGTATTACGTCTGTGTGGTTGTGCTTATCTACTTTCTGCCTTTGCTCATCATGGGTTGTGCGTACCTGGTGGTCGGATGCACTCTCTGGGCTAGTGAGATTCCAGGAGACTCTTCAGACCGCTATCGAGAGCAGCTAACCGCCAAACGGAAGGTTATCATCTGTAGAGAGATTCACAAAAAAGCTTAAATGTCAGGTGCCTTGCTGAAAAGACCAGCTTGGATGGATGGCGAACTAGCAACATTTTCTTGTTGAAGTTGACCATCTTTGCTGGTCTTTTTAATGTAGGAACATGACTATTGTTTACTCTATGCCACTAGGTTCACAACTTTCATTCACCTTTGAAACACAAATAAAGATATTTTCGATAAATTAGAGAGCTTTCTGGCCCTCGATAGACAGCAACGCAACCCAGACCCAGAGATGTATTAAGGATATTGTTAAAACAGTGACATCAGAAGTTCAACCACAGTTTTGTGAAGTCATGATGCTGTGGCTTGTTAATGTGCAGAGAAATGCCCGCAGATGCATCATAATCAGACATGTCAGAATACGTGATTTGGAGGGAAAACAAATTGTTGATTTTTCTTTGAGCACAAGAAGTATTCTAGTAGCTTCACAAAACTGCGGTTGAACCTCTGATGTCACATGAACTGTTTTACTGATATCCTTATTACGTCTCTGGGTCTGGGAATATTTCAGTTGCATACTGTCTATGGATGGTCACAGATGGTCCTCAGATTTATTAAAAATAACTTAAAGAGGTCATTGCACTTTTACAAGTTGTTTGGCAGTTGGCAGTGTGTGTACACAATCACCCTTTAATTATAAAAACCCACTGTGGGTTTTTTTAACAACTAAAATCTTCACCCCTTTCTCATATCGAGCCAATCTCAGGTCCCTGTCTGTGTAACGTCTCACACACACAGGCCACTCCCATAATTGTTTGATTGACAGTAGCATTTGAGCACAGAATGGACTGGTGTCTTACCTGAGTGTCATCAGTCCACCACTGTTTTACTGTCCGGAGCATGTGTAGACAAGAATGGCTCCTAAGCGTTTGAGGTGCTTTGTTGTTGGATTGAACAAATGAACACAGCAGTTGTCGCTTACCCCTGACATCTGAGCCACTGAAGATGCAGTGGATTACATTTGTTGCTACATTATGTTCACATGAATTATCCATGATCTAGCTTCACCTACAGACGAAGTTAGTATAAGGTTTTTTATTAATATTTGCAAATCTAATAACATGCTATAAAGCAAAGTTTCACAATGAATCTCTCAAAGAGTGGCTCGGAAGAGAGGGATGGGGTCAGTAGAGCTCATCTGCATTTAAAGCAGCATGCAATAAATCAGCTTGCTCTGAAAATAGTTGTTTTTGACAAGGCAAAAATGATGGTGTTTGACACTACCACTAAAAAATGTTTTATGTTATAGACTTTTCTTTAAGATCCTAAAGAATCATATCAACTTCCGTTGACCCTTTTTAATTTGTGCTCTGAAGATAAACTAAGGTCTTACGGGTTTGGAACAACATGAGGGTGAGTAATTAACGACAGATTTTTGGGTGAACTATCTCTTTAACTCATGTAGGTGGTGAAGATGATGATTGTCGTTGTGTGCACCTTCGCCGTCTGCTGGCTGCCCTACCATGTCTACTTCCTGCTGCACCAGTTCCTTCCCCACTTGTTTGAGGAGCGGTACATCCAACAGGTGTACTTAGGAATTATGTGGCTTGCCATGAGCTCCACCATGTATAATCCCATCATCTACTGTCTTCTCAATGACAGGTAAGAGTTGCTTTAGATGCAATTATATCAGGTTTAGGGGCGTACTTATCAGGCAATACTCTGTGCAGGTTTCGAGCTGGATTCCAGCAGGCATTCTCCTGGTGTCCTTGTGTCCCTCAAGGTTCCTATGAAGGTCTGGAGCTCAAGTCAACTCGCTATCTTCAGACGCAGGCTAGCATTTACCGTGTAAGCCGAATGGAGACCACAGTATCCACAGTGATGCCGGTTATCGAGGGGGACCTTCAGGAGAATACAAATCGATGTTCCATAGATCTCACGTCTAACGGTTCTTCACAAAGCGCCTCCAAGACTGTATCAGAGTCATCCAGCTTCTATTCGAGCAACAATTTAGCCTAGAAAGGAGTTTAGGAGTGTTAAAATACCAATCTTGAGAAGGGCAAATGATACACATTCCAGGGAAGGTCGTAATGTGAAATACAACAAACCAAAACAGGTTTTTAGGTATTCTTGGTTTTAGGCAAACTCCATAATGTATTGGGCATCATAACTTCTGTGGAGCATTAATACTGTCTGAGTCTAGCCAAATTTTACTACTTGAGTAAAGTAATAAACCCAGTCAGCAATTGCTCCAGGACCCAGTGGGTTTGTTTAGGAAAACTTGACCAACTGATCTCCTTGACAACGATCTGTCTGCCGTTACTGCTGGTTGTTGATGATATGATAGCCAGCATGACGACGTGGAAGAGTCTGCACCTGTTGTTGGATATTACTGGACTACGAAGGCGACAATGTAAAGGATTTGTCTGGAAGGCAGAGGGTCATGATAAATATAGCGCAGCGAGAGACAGAAAAATGGACTTTGTACTAACATAGCTACTTCCATTTATATCGCCATAATTCTCTGTTAAATCCGGAGTTTATTATTAGCACGCTGTTGCGTATCAGTTGCAGCTATACTGCCTTTACAAAGAAGACCACGTTAAATACATTTAAATGTTATTTTAAGTCTATCTTTTTGTGTATATTTCAATAACAGTGTTATGTCAATGAAAACCTAGCTTTTGTGGTAACTAAAAAAAGAAAGTGTATAAACGGGCATTCAGATAAAGATATTCATTGAGGTTGTGCTTTGTTAATATAACGGCGTAATGGCCATTTTGATATATACAGAAATTCCTGCGACAGCTACAGATGTTTTTTAGCATTATCAAAATCTGGATTCCAGTAAAAGTTCTAGTCCTATGTGAGGGCCATTGTTTTTGCACAGTGGTTGTTGTATATCTGTGTATAACGTCATGATGTTGTTTGGCGTGGTTTGTGCTTGCTTTACATGCCTTTTCAGCTCAAATTGTAGAGGCTCTTGCTTTGTTGGGCAGGTGTGAGAGCTGCTTTGATGCTTGCAGAGGAACAAAAGAGCAGCGATGTTGCACCTTTTGAACTGCTGTGCAGCTGCATGCACTAGCATCTCTGCTATCGTGATTTCTCAGCCCTCTTGATGGACACATGTTAAAACAAAACAAAGACAAAAACATAGTACTGGTTAGACTTGCTTTTACATAGCATGACAAATCAACAGCTGCATGTTCTCATCTTTTTTTTGTGTTGTCCCAAAAAGATTTTTGAAGGCCAGATATTTTAGCATAAACACATTTTTGAGAATTTGAGGACATATATGAGATTGAATGGGTCCAAGTCTGGCAGTATGCTCATAAAGCTAAAGGAATAGTTAGACTGTTTTGGGTTACCGTTGACTTTTTCCTACTATGGAAGTCAGTGGTGACCAAAAAAAAAACCTGGTTACAAACTTTTTTCAAAATATCTTTTGAAACTACTTGAGTAAATTATGACAAAATTTTCATTTTTGGGTGAACTATTCCTTTAAGTTGACAATTTTTTAGCAGACACAAATTTAAAATCTAGTCTTTCTTTCTCCAAATGTTAATTCATGTTAATTCACGGACTATGTTGTCAACAGAGACATGAACAATTTCTTTGTCCAACCAAATGCTCTCTCTCAAAAGAAAAGATAATATATTTTTAATTTCAGCTTTCCTCTTAATATTAAGTATATAATCAAAAGACAGAAAATTGTATGTTAAAATCATTTATCATTTATACTAGTAAAGTTGTTTAAAAATCAACTTTTGTCAGAAAATGCTGTCAAAGAAGTCAAACAAAAAAAGTTTTGCATTTAAAGAGTTTATTCTCAAAACAGATAAGACCTTTTTTGTTGCTTTCAAAAATCATTTTTTTATCATGTTACTATGTTTTTATTGTGTTAGTTTGCTGTTGTCGAATCAGAGATTAACTGGTATGCACAATTAAAAACTATTATTTTTCACAATTGTTAAAACTAAGTTATCCGTTTCTGCAAATTAACTCTTCATATATTACATTTAGCATCCGAATTATTCTGATTTATGTAAAATATGATGTATGTAATTTGTTCATGTAAAAGACTTATAAACCGAAGCTTGTTTGTCTGTATAAAATACTTGAGAGCGTAAGAGCTTTAAACTTATAGCCCCACACCGTTAATATTAGACTGAAATGGAGGAAGCATTACGGTGTACTTTGATACTTGGCTTTGTTTATGTCCTGCAAATGTAATGGCTGAAATGGCTCTTGTCTGCCTCTCTGCTTCACTCAATAAAAATGATCAGATACAATCACCATATTCTGATGTAATATATTTATGAAAAAATAATTAATTCCAAACTTAAAGTAACTTTAAAGTAACTGCAGTCTCTGAAACGTCGTCTTTCTTTGGTGATGTAGTCAAGCAAATGGTCGAACTTCCCAATTAAATTAAAAACCAGTCATTACTGATGTTAAAGACAGAAGCTGATAGCAGAAAGCTGAGACAAATGGATAGATATTATGGTCATCCGTCCCACATTTGTTCAGCCTCGAATGAATCAAAGGGTCTGAGGAAATGTAGAGAAGACAAATGAAATGTTCAAGGCTGTGTGGGAATCTGAGGCAGTAACTGTCTTAGCAGCACTGCTGTAATCTCCACGTCCAGACACTCTTCTGAGAGTATACACATTTTTGTCAGCCTGAAGCAGTAATAATATCCATTTGTTAGCTTCCATATCTTAAAAGATGAAACCCCATCACCTCCCTCAGAATGAGCCCAATTATGTGAGCAATGCAATGAGATAAATGCTTTGACTGTGCTAAATCAAAGTTCCTTCCATTTTTTTATCCTTAACTGCTCCCTGTCCATAGACAAACTGCAACTGTGCCGTACTTTTAGACGGGGACTATTTCTAAACCCATTACTACTAATACTACATCAGGCTGTTCGGACAACAGTAAGAACAACCTGCCAAGTTTTAGCAGTGCTCTCAAAGGTTTTGTTCGCCGGGGAGAGAAAATTAAATCTGTTGGGTTCAATATTATTGAGGTATGCTGCGTGCTCTGACAAGATGTCTGGCATGGCTTTCCATCAACTGGTGCTTCTCATTCTCTCTAAAGCAATGCTCAGGTAGTGGATTGCATCAAACTCTAATTTAATTGAATGAGCTTTTTCATTAGCTCTAAAAGTTTGGGTTTATACATCTATAGGAACTGGGAAACACACATTTTTGCCAAAGATAGGCTATAGGGGGTAACAATAAACATTCAGTAATTCAGTAAAAAAAAAAAAAAAAAAATTTCAAACGTTCAGACCAGAGCTGCACTGTCAATAAATGTCAGGCACTGAAATGAAAAATTGAAAGACCTGAGAATAATAGTTTGGGAAGCCAGAAAAAACAACCTAACAAATAAACAAACGAAAAACCTTTAGCTTTATTAAAGTTACTGTGAAGTAATAAAAAAAAAGAAAGAATTTAATATAACAAATATGGTATGTGTTTTTAAAATTCACATAAAATGATTATATTAAAATATATGTTTATATATTATTTAAAATATTTAATAAAAAATAATTATTAATTTAATGTTTAATTTAATTATCTGCTTTATAATTTGCATTAAAAACTGGATATTACCATAATAATAATAATAATAATAATAATAATAATAAAACTTGTTGCTGAGCCTTGCAATGTAAACAATGCTTTTAGAAAAAAATTAAGGTACTGCTATATACTTTTCAAGGGAGAATAAGCATAAATGTAGTGTATACATTTTGGCCCAATGTTCACCCAATGACGGCCAAACATATGATAGAGAACACTAAAGTCCACATGTTCTCATTTTCAAATGTGCTCTCCAACCCCGTATCAAAGGCCAGAATATGATTTACCTTGAAAGGATCTTTGAGCATCACTCACTCGACGAGAGGGCTCCCCGGGACCTGGTGCGCACAGAGAGTTGGGTTAATGTAAGTCTTGATATAATCAGATGCTACAGTGACATCTTCAGCTGAAGTGTGAGGCGGAGCTGTGCTCGTCTTTGATAAGCTGTCATTCAATCTTTTGAATGGCTAAATGGGTTTTAATGATATGCTTTATGGAGTCCAAGCAGACATATCAAAGAATGCCTCTTTAACAAATGATTAATCATAGCACCCCAAGCCATCTACATAGAATAATTATAATTATACATAGCCTACATATTCCCGATTGATGAGGCCAAGCTGTCTGCATTTACAATACTCTACAGTTATTAATAGTGAATCACAAAAGCTTATAGAACGATAGATAGAGGCAACACATGCAAGAGAAGTGCATTAAAATGCTTCGTCTTCCTCTTCATCATCCTCTCTCCACACTTCGAACAAAACAAATGGCCTAAAAACAGTAATGGACAAAAGAGCTGTTACGCTCAGTGCACTAAATAATCTCATCGACGTGTTCTGCTCAGTTTTAGTGAGCTGTAATCCTCTTAGTGAATGATATCTACGGCCTTGAGTATCTAAATTGCCTCGGTGACAACAGAGCGGTTACTAAAGTAAAAATCCCATTCATTTTCTCCATACTAAAATTGATTTTTACCAGTAAACTATGAACCTCTGAGGGCAGGCCGAGGTTGTTAAGAGATGAAATATGCTTTTGTAGAAGACCCAAGTCTCAAAACAATGCAATTTCAACTGTATAAAAAACGAAATACATTAATAAAAACGCTAACCAATATACTAAAAAAAACCCACACAAAGCCACTCAACTGCTACCACAGGCTCATATAAAGCATTACAAATGAGGAAATCGAGTTTTGCTACTCAAATATCTTACATACTTACATATATGTGAATGTTTTGCAATACACTTATAATTTTTAGACATGTTAATGATGCCTTAAAGGAGACATATTATGTCCCTTTTTACAATATGCAATATAGGTCTCTGGTGTCCCCAGAATGTGTCTGTTAAGTCAGCTCAAAATACCACACAGATAATTTATTAATATAACATTTTGAAAATGCCTATTTTGAGTGGAAGCAGAACAGGGCTGATTTTCATGCCTGTCTTGTTATATGCAAATGAGCAGCTACTAACTTTTTTCCAGCACAGAGTTGCACCATTACAGTTAGTACCTGCTAAAAACATTGGTTTTGATTCTGATTAGCATGTTTATCACGTTGAAATTGTGCATTTTAAACCATATTAGCTTAACTTCCAGTATGTTATGGTTTTCTGAGTGCACACATTTGAAGGACACGGACAGAAAGTGGCTTAATCACTTTCAAAGAACGCACGAGTTACAAAAACAGTGGGTTAATTATGTCTGTGAAGGTTAACAGCTGGGAAACAAATCTCTGTGATCTGTGTGGAAGCAACAATATAAGTTACAGCAAATAAATCAATAAATCTACTACTCTCTCGTCTCGTCCGAGGCTCTGTTAAGCATGTATTGCTCAAACCATGGCATTTGAACTGGTACACCGTTGTCCTTGTGAAATTAAAATGAAGCCATCTCGGTTGGAAACTACAGATAAAGGGGTGGTAATATTATAAAGAGATCCCTTTGCAACGTCACTAGGGGAACGCAATCAGACACGCTTGCAGAAAATGGCTTACTAAAAAAAAAGTTACAGGGTTGAACTTTTTCCACATTTTCTTGGTTGGTAGATGCACCGGAGACCCGCTTTTAGCAATTAAAACCTGAAAAAGTTTTCATGATATGAAAAAGTGATAACTTTAAAGTTACCTTACGTGAGGAGTAGCACGTTTTCACTTCAGTGTCTGCAATGCAGTGATCTATTTTGAAAAAAAAGAAAAAAAAAGATTGTTCATTAGAATCTGCAGTAGCGAGGATTGGGTCTTGTCTGCTTGTAGCACTACTCGAAATGTTGCTGCTGTCAATAATCAATAATCAAAAGAAACAAGCTTATCTCAAAAAAAAATCTGAGATTACATATGGTTCTATTAATGTAATATATATGGAAAGTGGCATTGTAAGAAAATAAATACATTTGAACAAAACGACATGAAAGCAGTCATAGTTAAGCTAGTACAAAACCAGTCAAGAACATGAGAACATGCTCACTTGGGCTGCAATTCAATCAAAAATACAGTAAAAACAGTAGAGTTATGTAATATTATTACAATTTTATGAGAACTATTTTCTATTTGAATATATTTATTTCTGTGTTGTTCGGCATCATTACTCCAGTCTCACACGATCCTTTAGTCATTTATTAACATTTAAATGAATAGTATAATACTAACTCGTGCTGATAACCAAACTTCTGATAAAACAAACAAAAAGATCTACTACTTAGGTTTTAAGTGACGTTTTCCTGAGCTTCGCCCATCACCATGTTGTGCATCAGCATTAATATTCTGTGTCTACCCCCTGCTATAATTTCACACTAGACTCTGGTCACGCCTGGGTTCCAGACATCAAAGATTTTGGTAGGTCGGCCACAATTACATCTAGGTTTGATGTTTCTTGAAGGGATGACCTACACCCACCCTTTGGACGTCAAAGCCACTCACTGCAGCGCGGGTGGTAAACAGCAGCCAAACTACCATCAGACACAACAGGAATACAAACGCCAAATTACTCAGGTGAACACTGATTATATCAGCTCCAAGCGAAATGAAAAGCATGAAAACAAATTAAATGGAGACAAAGCAATTGTCTCAACAGACAGTGCATGCATGTTAACTTCCCATTACATTTGATGGAAAGAAACAACTGGTGTCCACAAATAGAGCGACCTATGTACCGACTAGAACCCAATGGTGCTCATTAGATATTTGAAGGTTTATTTGGGTTTTTTTGAGGAACTGCTGCCTGGGTTGACAAATCTGGTTCAGTGTTGTTCTGGCTGTTTCCTAATTGCCTTGTCAACACTGAGGTTAAGTTCAAGAAACCATAGCAACAGAGTAGTGAGGTTTCTTAAAAGATTGCTGAAAATTGTATTGCATCACTTGCTCATCAGTGCATCCTCTGCAGTGAACGGGTGCCGACAAAAACTAATCCATCGGTTAATGCCTTCAATGCTCGAATGCTGAAAAGCTGCGTGTTTGTAAGAAACAAATTCATCGAGGCGTTTAAACTTTAAACTATCACCTCCGACCAAAGTCAATATCCATATTAACCCTTCTTCCAGTAAAGTCCATCCATTATTGTCCTCTATCGTATCAAAATCCACTAAGATAAATATTTTTTTGGCTGTTTTCATTTGTAAACAGCGCTTGAACTGTGCATATTTCTCTCCTGATTCAGGCATGACAGCCTTTTCACTGAAGGAAGCAACGTTATGGATTGTAAACGTACATTTTAGCCAGAACCAACACCTCAAAATTAAATTAAAAAAGTCAAAAATTGATAGACTAGGTGCGAATTACTTGGATTATTTTATATATGCTTTTATCAGCTGCAGTCGGTCCACTGGTGAGCACCATGGATGGTCTGATTTACAGCAAATTTTCATTTTTGGGAACTGTTTCATTGTAAATTTGAGATATGGTTGATTTAAATGTCTCTAAAGAGCTATATTTTACATGCAAGGCAGCATTTGTGGCCATGACACCATAAGCTACGTGCAAGGGTCAAGGAAACGCAGAGGCGCGAGTCCCCTCAGGACGTGTGATTGAAGCACAGAAAAGGTCATGTCTACACGTTTGCCAACTTCATCGATTGAACCGCCGTCAAACAGACAGTCTTTTCTCCTTGTGCACGTTTCGTTTGAAATCTTGAAGGAGTCCCGATGACCTGCATCGATAAAGACTTAATCCTCATGTTTTGTTTGGGATATCTGGGAGACCCCCAAGGACCTGTATGTCGAAACTTAACATACTTAACATCGATGCTTTAGGTTGACACTTATCGACATTTCATGAGAACTGACTCTAAACCAAATTTCAATGTTGTCCACGCAAATAGTACATTATTAGTACAAGAAATCCAGAATGAGGCTCATACACTGAAACCAAAAATCGAGCAATTCGGCATGCTGTTATCCCAATAATACCTGGAGGAAAACACATAGTCATTGAGAGATGAACAAATAAGCTAGTTTTTCGAGCAACCAAACAAAAAAAAGGCAAAATAAAATGTGTTTTATGTAAAAAAAAAAACTAAACAATAATAATAAAAAAAAAAACTCACGCCAGGAACTCTTCCTGTTTACCAGGATGTGTGTATATTACTCCATCGCCTTTTTTGCTCTGCAAGCGTTACACAAACGGTGTTCAAAAAAAATTTAAACAACAAAGTAAACAAATGATTAGCAACGAAAGATTCAGCTCAACACAAACCCGGCGTCTCGTTGTTACTGTTTGTTACTCGCTGCCATCTTGCGGCGCTAAAAAGAACTGCGGCCTTAAAAATGGCGGCAAAACAAACTCGTTCTCGTTACTGACGTAATAACGAATTTTGATTTGAAATTATAAATTATGAATAAAATGTTGTGCCTGTAGGGTGATTTGTTGTTTTATAGCTTATATGTTCCAATAAGAATCAGGCTCGAGGGCCTCAAAAGTCAGAAAGGTTAAAGCAATAAAAAATATATATTAGGAAACGTGCTTCATTTGATCTTAAACCGGTATATATAGACTGTTTGACTTTGGTGTGAGATAACGTACATGTTTTTATACAATGAGCAACACAATACTATTTGATAAGACAACTGTTATCTCATCCTGCACAGCTTTTATAGACCATAACAGTATTATTTGACGAGCAATAAAAAGTATCATGGACTCGTGACCATGTGTGCGATTATACTTATATAAACATTTGTTCAGGCCAAGTTTAACTATCGGCTGCTTGAGAACCACGCATAACAAACCGCCGTGACATTTAAAGCCATTATTGATGAAGGCTGAAAATGGTTAAAATAAACCCATGTCATAACGACCGGCAATCAAGAGAATGAAAACACAGTGTCATTAAGGAACATTTTAGATCTATTACAATAGAAGTGCATTAAGAGACAGAATACAGGAAACGTATTAAGGACTGTGATGGCTCAGCATTTCTTCTGCTTTCAGAGGATATTTCATTCGATGGCACGTTATTGTCATGCAGTGTTCATGGCATTTCCTTACAGGATGAAGGTTCAAGCGTACAAGATCAAAGAACAAGTAAGTGTTTTTTCCTTCTGAGAAAACAGTATGGAGTGATTTGACAATATAGTCGTGTTTCTTTTGTTTTTTAATATAAATGCACCATTTGAAATTCAATGTCTAGTGTATTTTGTCAAGTATTTCAAGTGTCAAAAAAATAACCTTTAAAAATGAGCAATGGGCAACAAACAGACAGAATGAACAAGTAAATGTCCTCACTCCACATCAGATCCCTTGAGCACACAGAATAGTCTGGACTTAAACCACTTCATTCAAGTCCAGCATTCAGTATGACTTTTATTAGTTGTCCAGTGGATGGTGAGTTTGTGAAAGCAGGCTGTGATGTGGATAGGGACTTTAGCTTGCTGGGGTCTGTAGTAATGGGGTCTTTTCTGTGGCTGAGCTGGACGGGTCCACATCTGTGCAGGGCTGACCATCCATCCTACTTTTTACCTGCCGGTGAAAAGAACAGTTAGCATAACAGAAACGCAACAAGCTAAAGTCCCAAACTAAATTAAAAAAAAAATCCTCCACTAAACCACTTAAAACAAAATGTTAAAGCTTACCAAAAAATATATTTTTAGTAAAAAAAAAAAATAAAATAAAATAACATTTAAATAACTACTTAAACAATTGGTTTTTGTTTTTATTTACCACAAAGCATAAAATAATGACCACATTTAATAACATTATTATAAAAATAATACAATTAGTAAGTAGTACATAAGAATTTTTTTGTATTTGTATTTTTTGTAAAATAAATGACTAAAAATGAAAAAAAAAAAAAAAAAAAAAAAAAAAAAATCAAATACTCTATTGCTTTGAGGGCCAAAAGGCCTACTGTAAGTACGTGTAACAACTTTTTTTTTTTTAATGCGTGTATGCTGTAAAGGTTTGGTATAAGTGAAGTTTTTCCCCAGGTGGCCAAGTTTTTCGACCCAATAGCAAAAGTGTCATTTTCTTTTTTCTGTTTTTTTTTTTTTTTGGCTGAAAAGTTCTGATGAGTTATGATGGACAGATCAGTGAAGCAGATGAGGTGGATTCACAGTGACTATAAAAGGTGAAATGAAGACATGCGTTCGCTTCAATGTGCTCGTGAGACTCCAAAAATGTACCGCCTGCAGAGGAAGAGTTTGAGAAGAGGCGTGTCTGAGCCAAAAACCCACCTGTGTCGTTCATGCTATATTTTTCAGCCTGCGTCTCATTGGTCGGGTCGTGTTTTGTATCTTTTACGCTTTCCTAAAAGAATAACCAGACCTCATTGAACATCAGGTGGGCAAGTGACACTGATTTGGAGCCAGGGGTCTTCGGGTTGATTATTGGACACAGTGACAGCGCTGAGATTATTACAGCGGACAGAAACTGGAGGGAATTTGAGCGGCTCGTAGTGCACATGTGCAGCAAAGCATGCACGACGGGTGTAAGTGATTGAAACGGGGCGAGAGCATGCAAGATGAACATGATTGTGCAGTGGTTACATTACATGCTTAGAATTTGATTTGCACATTTTTATAGTAAAACTCATCGGATGGGTATCTTCTCTCGTTGGCTGGCCATTTTTATTTTAAAAGGAGCAACATTACATTTAAGCATGATCAGGTTTGGCTTATTTCAGTTCCCCCGAAAATAAAAAAAAAAAATTTACTTTGAAATGAAAATCACCCTCGAACAATTCTAGATATATTATAATGTTTCTTCGTCAGAGCAGATTTGGAGAAATCTGTAGGGTTACATTACTTCCTCGCCAATGGATTGAATGGGTGCCGTCAGAATAATAGTACAAACAGCTGATAAAAACATCTCAATCCACACCACTCTAGTCCATCAATAAACATCTTGTAATGTGAAAAGATGGACTTTTGAAAAAAAAATCCATTATTTTTTATTTTGTGCACAAAAGTGGTGTGGATTATTGTGATGTTCTTAATCATCCTGACGGCACCCATTCACGATCATTGGTGGACAGGTGATGTAATGCTATATGTGTCCAAATCTACTCTGATGAAAACAAAAAAAGAAAACTCATCTATATCTAGAATGAACTGAGAGTGTGTAAATATTCAACAATAATTTTTGGGTGAATTTGGACTTCAAACGACACCATAAACAAAATCAAAGGTCTCTTGAAGTCTTGAGATTTGAAAAAGTACATGCATACAGACATTTTTGGTTATAATTCTCATTGTAATCTCTGTTTTTGAATATGCATATAAATAGTAGGTGCTGACCCCTTGTGTGAGAGACACTGTCTCTTTCTTGGCTTTCTGTAAAAAAAACAAATCATGCAAACGTTGCACTTTAAACCATCTAAACCCATGCTGAGTGTTAATGTGGGGGGTGATAAAGAAATATTAAAAGTGCATTTGGGTTCTTAAGCTAATACTTACCTTTGCAGACACCATTAAACAACAAACCACATATTCAACATCAGGTAAAACCACTTCCTCTCAATAGCTCACATATCACACATGCGCTCACGCAAACATACACGCTCTGAAGCGAAAGATACTGTGCGTAAAACACAAAAAAAAAACATGCAAAATAAGCGCAGCAGGCGCGTACCTTGTCAGTGATGTATAATATCACGGCTCCAAAAATGCCTGCGAGTCCGAGAGCGATGAAGATGTACTGCATGTACTCCATGATCATGGGCAGCACCACCAGATTAGTGCGGGACGTGTTGAGGACGGGACCGTCAATGTAGCCGCTCTGGGAAAGAGCGAAGATTTTCATTTGTGTCTCTCTTTCGAATGGAATTCAATTCAGGTCACATTTACTCATGCAGCGGCTTTTCGTACAATAAAGACTCACAGTAATAAACAAAAACAAGTTCTTTAGCTCATTATTTAGTCAATATAATATTGTAACATTTTATTTAGACACGTTGACATATTTTGCGCTGACGGTTTCTTTTTGTGGTTCACTCCTACCTCTTCAAACCAGATCATGGGCATCACCGTTTCAGCTATCTTTCCTGTTTCCCTGAAACGAGCAAACCACGAGTCATGAGAGAAAACGGCCAAAAACAAACAGGTTTCACAACGGTTGGAGTTCTGTGCGACTGCACACGTATATTTGCGACCGTTGACCTACTGTATCTGCGCTGTACTTACGAGATGCCAAACACGCTCTTGATGAGCAGGTTGAGCTGCAGCCGAATGGAGACGTTCATTGGCACGCCGGTCTCCTGTAACAAAGCTTTCGATGAAAACTGACCGCCTGATACACATCAGGAAGACAATTTAAGCCCTTTGCTACAACACTAGATTTTTAATCTTAATATAGAAGAACACTCCCTTTGCAAACTTGATTCTATATAGATGGTGCTCTTGAATACATTTTTGGTTCCTATTAAAAACCAACCAACACATAATACAAATGAAAGAATACATTCCTGATTAAACTAGAATATCCATAAATGGCTTTATCATTTTTATTATTAAAAGTATCCACGTCTGGATCAAATTCATAACTATAATTTGAATGTTTTCCCTGATTTATAACACACACACACACAACCATCTAAACGATATCTATGGCTAAATTTGACATTTTATTTATTTTAATTTTATGAACATATTTCAAAATATGTTCCCGTGTTCCTGACTTATCTCAATTCCTTAGTTCATCCAATACTGATGCAAAAACTTGACACTAAAGCTGAATTAAAGCTGAATTTTCAGCATCATAACCACTTTTCTAAAGCACTTTCAGCTGCTCCTTGCACTCAAAGATAAAAGAAAGCAAATCTAATAATGAAACACACACCCCAAAGAGAGCAGCCCGAAATGGAGCGCAGGTGGAGAAAAACCTTAGATTTCTCAGAGTTGCCTGGCATTTTGAGTATGCTGTCAGCAGGTGCTAACCATGCCAGGTGCCAAAGAGTATAGCTGCAATGAGTTCATGAATTTCTTTACTTCTAAGATTTTAGGGTCTCATGATTTGTCAGAAATCATCTTTACATGCCGATTTACTGCTTATAATAATTTTTCATTTAATAATTGTAATATTACATTTAATCATATAATCATTTACAGTGCTGGGCAACCCTATGTAAACGAAAGCTTTGTATACTGTGTGTGTGCGCGCATATTTAAAAAGACACACACCCACATTATACATTTAAAAGAAAAATATATAAAACACTGGCTGTGAACAGCTTTTGGCCAATTTTGCTGAATGGATGACAATGAATATTATCTGGCATATGAGGACTTTAATTACATTAGGCATAATTTAATAAGCACAACTAAACGGCATTGTTTTCCATTGAAACCATTATTGTGTGAGCATTCAGTGAGAGAGCTGAATCCAAGGAGCTTCCGTGACAACTCCGTAATGAATCCAAGCATTCACAGACTCTGGAGCTAATCAGGTGTCATGCCGTCAATTCATCCCAGACGTTCAAGACGAGCCGGGGCTGTTCTCGCGTCACGCAGAGCTTTAGGAGAAAGCCCTTTTTCTTTGAAGACGAACGCGAGCACGAAAACCGACGAAAGAAGAACAACAAGATAACCAAGAAGCGTCATGATTGTGCAATTCTGTTCAGTTTAGCGATGTACAGCTGCGGCCGTATCTCCAGCTAATCAGAAGTCATAAAGTGGAGTTTGCCTTATCAAAACTACATGTGTGGCAAAAGGCCCACGGAGGCAGACATCAGGAGTTTCACGTCTAACACCAGCAGCAAAGCGGTCAATGCTAACTAAAGTGCAAAACCACATAAAATCAAGAGCAAACGTCAGATTTCCAGCTATGTTCAACCGCCTACAAACCACAGCACCGCTGAATGAAACGCAGAGGTTTAAACCTAAAACATGTCACGAGGAAACCTTTAGTCAGTCATTGACCATGTAAAAAGACCATACCTTTAGAATCTTAATCTTGTTTACAATGGGTCATTAAGTTTCTGAAAGCTATACAAACATCATAAAGGTCACGATAACCATCATTTCCAATTAGCTTATCAGATTTTGTAATGGTTTAATGGCAGTAATGGGCAATGTAATCTCATTATCAAACCTTAAATACGGATTTTCGTGACAAACACAGGCATGCAGTACTAGTTATGTTAGTGTTGACCTCAAAGGCAGAACACAGCCACGGACTAAGTCTGCCGGTACATCATACAAAAGGAAAGAGGACCAATTTCACATTTATGGCCAATTTCAAAGATAAAGACATTAGGTTTTTGAGTCGTAACCGATAATCAATAACCTTGAGAGATAAGTTTCAAACTTGCTCAGTCACCAGTCACCAAAAAAAAAAAAAAAACTCAGTTGTTAATGTTGTCTGTTTTCTTGATGCAAATATTTTTTGATTTTGTTATACATTTTTATAGAAGTTATAAAAACGTAAAAAATATTTCCATATGGTATATATATATATACACATAATACATATACATTTTATATAATAAAATATATATATATATATTATATATATATATATATATATATATATATATATATATATATATATATATATATATATATATATATATATATATATATATATATATATATATATATATATATATATATATATATATATGTGTGTGCCTGGTTTTCTTACCGGGTGGATATCGATGAAAAGCCCATGTTCTTCTTCATTTGGGCTCAGTCCATCAACTGTGTCCAAAAGGACAGGATCAGCCTCAAAAAAGTGTGGATGGGAGATGAACACAGGGGACTCTGAGACAGGAAGAAAGGACAAAGAATAAAGAAGTTGTATGACACGGAGAAAAAAAGGAAAAATTTAAATAGAAAAACTATACAAAAAAAAAGAAAATTATTTTTAAAAACTAAAACAAATAGCAAAGAGAAGAAAATAAACTAAGAAAAAAAGAAATTAACAAAAAGAAAAAATAATTTTGACAGCAACAGAGAAGAAAAAAAAAAAAAAGAAGGTATCAATAAGTACATAAGCGAATTTAATTTTTTTTGCATCTGTCTATATTAGTTAAGATAAGGTTAAAGACAAAAATGGGATGGAAAATATAGATAAGGAACAATCTAGAAAAAAAAAAGAAAGGGAGAAGAAACAAAATACAGAAAATCAAAAAAATTATGGTTAAAAACAAGGTTAAAAAAAAGAGAGAAAAATAAAGAGCAGAAAAAAAAACAGCAAAAGAAAAAAAAAAGAAAAGAAAGACATAACAGCCTAGCTATGAAACCAGTATGAACAGAGTGTTTAGGGACACAAGAACACAGACTGAATACAGTGTAGTTGACTAGTAGTCTGGAGAACAGAGACTCACTGTGTCTGCAGGTGCTGACGTTGAGAAGGCCGGACTGTCGACATGGACAGAAGCCCTCATTGGGAGGATAATCTGCACCGTTGGCAAAAAGAGTCTTTGGAGCCACGTAGCGGTACACGGGAATCCCCCGCGACACACCTGGCCTCTGGTACACCAGCTCCATGGACCTGAGTTTGGACCATTGCCACGAAACGTGCCCTTAGAAACCGTACGCTCATCCAAATCTTATTATCTTACAGAGGGCGTTACCTGCACGCATCAGGGCTGTAGAAGGGCATCGTCGTCTCTTCAGTCATGAACGGAGGCCACATCTGACCCGCTGTACCATTGATCATGTTACACTGTTCAGTCCTCCAGTAATCCACCTGCAATGATAAAACACAGATCACGGCATACAGCGCGATATCACTTCCTTTACGCAACACCACAAGATCTGTACAGCACCAAGACAACTTTCAGTAACTTCATCTTAACAAACGGCAAAGCACAAATATCACTTGCAACTATACTAACAGTATGATACTCTGGGGCGTAAAAATAATTAAAAAAAAAAATAAAGAAAATCCAATTTCTGAAAATCATGAGAATTCAGCTTTGTCATAACAGAAAGTTATGACTGATTTCATGATCGAAGTTTGATTTCGCAATATTACAGTTTTTGCTAAATAACAAAAAGAAACTTCTTATTAAATAAATGCAGCCTTTGTTTTTTATTACATAAAAATAGGCACATTTATTATACATATTTACATGTATTATCTACATATATTCCATATGCAAATACTAACTACGACTGCATATTTATTGCATACACTCTTTTATTTAATATATTTCTTTGCTACAATATATGCACATTTTAAGGCTCTAGTGTGCTGTAAAGGCAGAGAACTAGTGCTTCTGGACTTTTTGTTTATGATGATCTCAAGTGACGTTTGCCTTACGCTTTTCATGCCGTTCCAGGAGTCCACCTTATGAACTTTCCGGATGTCGTCTTGACCAGTGAAGACCGTGAACTGTCCCGTGTTGGAGTTGTTAAACTACATGCGGAGCGAAACACAGCAAGGAGATCAGTGAGGCTAAAAGCTGATCATCGCCGCCGACAGAGACGAGACGCAGAAGGCACCCACCTCAGCGAATAAGCCAAACTTCCCGCTGGTTGGGAGCATCCCAGGGAGGTATTTGTTCAGGAAGTCCACCAACTGGCTGTCGTAGCCCCACATGAGTTCTCCGACTGGTTTCGTCAAGAAAGGTCCCTCGTTGAAGGTCTTGAACGTGGAGCTGAGCAGCAAGCGTAAAGGAAAGGGCATGTTCTCCATCATCACCGACGCACCCTGCAACAGTGAAGGGGAAAAGCTACGGGTTACGGTTCTTTCTGTCGATTTTGGCGGTGAGCTCAATACACGGTGAACACTCACCAGCACTAGCATGTTAGGGATGGTGACCACGTCAGATTCGTCTCCAACAGACATGCTCTCCTCGAAGAAATACTGCCGGAATTCTTTATACGAGACGGTGTGGTTGTCATGGAACGTGATGTTGTCCTTCCAGCGCTTTTCGCTGAAACGTACGAGTCACAGCGAGAGAGAAATGGGACTTTTCACTGACATATTATCCCAACGCAGCGAAATTCAGCTTTTTGAGGAACCACTTCGCCCGCTGCTCAGATTGCAAAATAAGAGCGCATGATTTGTTTTAAAGGTAAGTCACCACCACAGACATGTGCCTTGTCTAAAAAAAAACCCAAAAAGGGCCACAGAAATGATGATGGGGGAAATTAAGACACGTTTCACAACCAATGATAAAACCGCAAAATGATCTGGACAAAAACAACTAGTCTCCACACAACATGAAATACAACTTACAAACCTACACATTAAAAGACGTGACTGATATTGAAATTAAAAAATGTGGCTCTATTTTTTTTTTTTTTTAATAAAAAAAAAAAAAAAGAAAAAGTTGTGCTACTTAATTTGGGATCTTACAAGAAATTGTATCATTTTAATTCTGAATTATTAAACATAAAAAAACACTACTTACACACACACACACACACACATACACATAAAATTTTATTCAACAAATTTATGTTAGACAACATACAAAAATATGTTGAAGTCTAAAAGGTAGCTGATATTTATAAAATTAAATACTAGAAACAATTTACTAAAAATTAATAAAATAAATCACACATAAATATGTTGTGCTAATAAATTTGGTTTTAAAAAATGATCTTGCCAGCAACAATATATATATATCATATATATAGAATATATATATATATATATATATATATATATATATATATATATATATATATTATATATTCTTTTTTCATATTTACATATTTAAATAAACTGGTATATTTTTGTATATTTGTACATGTAATAAAAATATTAAAAACAAAAAAATATATATTTTATAGCGTCTTTTAGCTTAATGTATGACAAAATAAATTTTTAAAAATCACCCCAGGGGAACTCTTTTTGAAAATGTCCTTTAATATATTTTCTGAATCAAAAAAGTTGCCTTTTACATGTTGTTTTACATTAATTAAAAAGCACTACTGAGATTTAGAACATAAAAGATTAGAATATTCTGAACAAAAATAAAATTTAAAGCATAAAAACTACAATAAATACATAAAAATTATGCTGTGCCTTTGAGTTTTCAAAATGATCTTATGATAAATCTTTTTCTCATTCTAATTCTAGGTAGTAAGGAGCTTCCTCATTCTCATTCAGTTCCAGCTCTGTCTGTTTTTACTCGAGTATGCGTGGCTCGAGGGTGGGATCACAGCTCCTCTCTAATAAAAACTAGACAGATTCAGATTACAGATGAAGAAGATAAAACAATAGAAGGAGGATAACAAGTGAATCCACAAAATAAATTCTAACAAATCATTTTTAAAAAAATAGCTGTAGATGCCTGGACTGTGGAAAATACGGCAAAAGCGTGATGGATTTTTTGATTAATATTATTGTTCTAATTAAAGATAGTATTTGTGCTTGATCTTCGTGGGGGAAAATATTTTATATGCATTTGTTTTTTAACAGTTTTTTTTTAGCACTTCAGGTAAGGCTAAGGCCACCAAGACAGAGCCAGAATCATAAAATTTAACAAAGTGACAAAACCCAAGTTCCCTCTAAATCACTCCAGTCCGGACGATTTACATCCTAAACGGAAGAAAAACAGAATGCATGATGGTCCCGCTTGGACAGCTGACCAGACGCACATGATCGAACCTGCCCAAGGCGAGCAGGCTAACCTACCATGAACTTCAGCGTCACAGGGCCTTAAGTGAATGATCTGAACTTCCACAAACATACAGTGTAACGGTCATGCCTGATCAACTGATTCGTCCTGAACTTTCTGACCGCTTTACAGTAGCCTAGCTGTACAGGAGAAAGGGAACGCAAGTCTTACCGGTACACATACGGCCCCCTCTGTACCACCGCGGGCTTTTCTCCTTTTAGGATTTCATCAGGGTTGACAATGTGAAAGAAATATACGGACATAAAGAAGGGAACCGGGATGTCCTTCCACATAGTGTACGAGAGTCCATTGTTTGGGTTGATCTCTACATTCTGTAAAGACAGGATTCGAAGACGGTTAGTAGCCAGATGTGGTTTGCTGCATTTAAAATCTTTATATTTCATTTTTAAGTGCAGACGTATGGCTTTTTGAGGGACAACATGGAATATTTGTATATATTTGTTTGTGCATTACAGATAATAGAAAATAACACAGAAAGTAATAATGTATAATTATTAGAAATTATTAGAGTTAATATTTTAAAAATGTAATTTATTTCTGTGATGAAGCTGAATTTTCAGCATCATTATTCAATGCCACAGAAATCATTTTAATATGCTAATTTGCTGTGAAAATTTATTTTTTCCTTAATAATTGTTTTGAATAAACTGTGATATATAAATAGAAGTGACACCACTGTACAATACAACACTGCATCCCTAAAACAACACTTTAATTTAAAAAAAAATTCAAAACAACACAATAACATTTTTAAAAACAAATAAAATCACAGTAAAGGTATAAAAGTAAAGTGTCATTAACATTAATTAGGTACATAAATGACAAACTACGACTACCACAACAATCTAAGCTTGTAGTATATTATTAACAAAAAAATAAAGCTGTGCTATGTGATTAAATAACTTCATGGTGGTTATTAATTATGTGCTTTAAACGCAGCATGCAACAATAAAGTCGTATAAAGCTCAGTACTAAAACTTTCGACACCGGATCAAGTGTTTTTTATAATTTGATGTTATTTAAATATGCAAATATGTTTGATTAGAACCTGTCAGGTGCGAGACTTACCTTCACTATCTGATCGTCTATTATAATAGGTCCGACAAACACCAGCACAGTCCCGAATAAAACCGCCAGACCTCCCAGAACTATAAAAACGATCGATAGTGTAGATTTAGACACCGCCATCCTTGTTTCCCACACAGTTCACTTCACAAACACACGCAGAGCTGAGAACAATAAAGTGATTCCTTCTGGAAAGAGCAGGGAACTCAAAGCGCGGCGGCTGAACAGACTTTCAGTTACACAAGATAAAGCCATAAAACTCTGGCCATTGAGATATTAATGCTCCGCTGACTTTATGATCGTGTACATTAAAGCTGTGAGTGATGTTAAAGTCCGGCTCGCCAACCCGGCAGGTTTTATAGCGCTCTCGCTGTTTGATTACCATGTTTACAGCGCTCAAGCGCCGCCTAAAAAACAGAGACTTCTGGGTAATGTAGTTAAACACGCCTCCCGCCATGTTTGGAAAATCTAATCCACTTATTCGTTTACTTGGCGCGATTTAAAAGTAATGTTTGCAAGAAGCATACAATATATGCATGCATACAGTGGCCTCAAAATATAATATTTGAACTCCTGATAGATAGATAGATAGATAGATAGATAGATAGATAGATAGATAGATAGATAGATAGATAGATAGATAGATAGAAGTGACTAACCATACAGAACAGCACAAAAAACAGATTTATCAGCTAAAAAAGAAAATGAAAAGGCCTCATTCATACGTTTGTCGATTTAAAAAAACTTGCTAGGCAGGTTGCTAGGCAAAATCTTTTTCTTCTCTATTTATTTTGTACTGTTAAACTGTCATTAAAGACATGGCATGTTATTTTAAAGCAGCATGATAACTGATTAAACAGAGCTGCTGGAAGAACACGATAAGTGGTATTGTATCTTTGTTTGCCACTGACAAATCATGTATGTAACACGACGGCTTATCTAGGGCCTACGGTGACGGAGTGGCTGTTTCACTTCGACAAATAAAAAAAGAGACAATTAAATTTGATTTATCTGCTATGGCTTTTCACAGATCTCCGAGTAAAAATGATTAAATGTAAATGCTAAAACTGCACCTAAAGTAATAGAAACAATCAATGCCTTTTGGTAGGTTCGTTAAAGCAACATTACGCATCCAAATCTGTCAGACTATTAAAACCAATCAGGAGCTTCATGTAGGCCACCGGTTGCTTATGGCACAGGATTCTTTTGGAGTGCCAGAGCAAAGTGTACTTCAATGAACTCTTCCTCGAGTGTATGTACAAAGAGACAAAACCTTCACCCTGTTTGACATTTTATATGACATTCCAAAGTGACAAAAAGGCTATTAAAGGGGCTACTCATGTGATCCGTGACTAAGTTCAGACTGGAAACAAGAAAATCTCCTCAAACTTTTGGGGCTTTTAAGTGCATGACAAATATGATAAGCCACAAATTATTAATGTTATTTGCTGAGGCAGAGAAATATATCTGCATGAAATGCATGAAAGAAAACACATGACACCGCGGCATAGCAGAAATTATTCAAGTAACCTTATTAAATTGAGAAATAGTTTAATTCCAGTCACTCTGATGTTTAAATATCTTCATTAAAAGGTCTGTTAATCTCAACACAGCAGGTTAAACCAGATGAATCTCACATTTTAAACATTACAAGTATTCACAGCGCCTCTAGCAACTCTTCATTAAATGTTTAACTGTCATATTTCACATGTAATAGGCCAACATCACGCTTCATATAGGTTTGAGGTTTTTGGCTCTTGGCTTGTTTATCGTTTTGTGCGGTGACGTTTCTAGAAAACCCCACAAGTATTTTTGTTAGACACAGCTGGGCCGATTCCTACAGTATTAGTACGGATTCTCTGCTGTGCTTTTGTGAAAAAAACACTTAAGGTCGCCAGGATGCAAAAATAAACTTGACTGAAATGTGGCAAAACAATGCAGATGTTTGATATCTATGCCAAACCACATCCCATCAGGTAAACTAGAAAGAAACCCTGACCCTGTGCAAAACAATTTTCAGCTTCTCTATGGTTGGCATTACATTGTTTAATAAGCAGCCCAGACTGTCAATGTCTATTTGGAACAGAAAGAGACTAAAGCTAAGGGCCTGCATTTACTGATTCAAGGGTGAAACAAAATAATTGAAAGGTTAAAGTTGTAACCTCTAGACAAGCTTGTGCTGACATCTAGCGGCTTGTTCAAGCAACTGCAATCAAGAACAGACTAGAAGCTATTTGACTGTTAAAGTATCATTTAAAAAATGCCAGATTTTTTTATATTCATGCTTAAATGTTGCTTTCACAATTATTTAACTTAACTAGGTCTGTGAATGTAGCATTACAACCAGACTAGTTTAAGAGTTGAAAGGTAGCATTTAGACATTAAATTGGACTTCAAAAGAGTTTTAAATGACTGGCCATAAAAGGACTGTAAAGACATTTATAAAATATTTAGTTTTAAAAACGCATGTTTAAGGGATCATTGTAACCGATTTCAGAGACGAGGCAGGAAACGAGAGAATCAGGAATGCCAGAACTTTATTCAATGATTAAGAGGAACAAAAGGAAATTGGAATTGGTCTTATAACTTTCAAGACTTATATATTAAACAATGAGCAGATTAATTGCCCCCACGGAGACGCAGGACGAGATGAAGGGTGGACTCCTTCTGGATGTTGTAGTCAGACAGGGTGCGTCCATCTTCCAGCTGCTTGCCAGCAAAGATCAGACGCTGCTGGTCAGGAGGAATGCCCTCCTTGTCCTGGATCTTGGCCTTGACGTTCTCAATGGTGTCGCTGGGCTCGACCTCGAGGGTGATGGTCTTCCCAGTCAGCGTCTTGACGAAGATCTGCATGCCTCCTCTCAGACGCAGGACGAGATGGAGGGTGGACTCTTTCTGGATGTTGTAGTCTGAGAGAGTGCGTCCATCTTCCAGCTGCTTGCCAGCAAAGATCAGACGCTGCTGATCAGGAGGAATGCCCTCCTTGTCCTGGATCTTGGCCTTGACGTTCTCAATGGTGTCGCTGGGCTCAACCTCGAGGGTGATGGTTTTACCAGTCAAGGTCTTCACAAAGATCTGCATTCCTCCCCTGAGGCGGAGCACCAGGTGGAGGGTGGACTCCTTCTGGATGTTGTAGTCAGACAGGGTGCGTCCATCTTCCAGCTGCTTGCCAGCGAAGATCAGACGCTGCTGATCAGGAGGAATGCCCTCCTTGTCCTGAATCTTGGCCTTGACGTTCTCAATGGTGTCGCTAGGCTCCACTTCCAAAGTGATGGTCTTGCCAGTCAACGTCTTGACAAAGATCTGCATACCACCTCTCAGACGCAGGACGAGATGGAGGGTGGACTCTTTCTGGATGTTGTAGTCGGACAATGTGCGTCCATCTTCCAGCTGCTTGCCAGCAAAGATCAGACGCTGCTGATCAGGAGGAATGCCTTCCTTGTCCTGGATCTTGGCCTTGACGTTCTCAATGGTGTCACTTGGTTCCACCTCGAGAGTAATGGTTTTACCAGTCAAGGTCTTCACAAAGATCTGCATTCCTCCCCTGAGGCGGAGCACCAGATGGAGGGTGGACTCTTTCTGGATGTTGTAGTCAGACAGGGTGCGTCCATCTTCCAGCTGCTTGCCAGCAAAGATCAGACGCTGCTGATCAGGAGGAATGCCCTCCTTGTCCTGGATCTTGGCCTTGACGTTCTCAATGGTGTCGCTGGGCTCGACCTCAAGGGTGATGGTCTTGCCAGTCAGTGTCTTCACAAAGATCTGCATGCCTCCCCTGAGGCGGAGCACCAGGTGGAGGGTGGACTCCTTTTGGATGTTGTAGTCGGACAATGTGCGTCCATCTTCCAGCTGCTTGCCAGCAAAGATCAGACGCTGCTGGTCAGGAGGAATGCCTTCCTTGTCTTGGATTTTAGCTTTCACGTTCTCAATGGTGTCGCTGGGCTCGACCTCGAGAGTAATGGTCTTGCCAGTCAGCGTCTTCACAAAGATCTGCATCTTTACGCTAAAAAGAAAAATGAACGTCAGTGTGCTGCATCGGTAAAACGACGAGTACAGCTCAATTTACTATTGTTACACAAGTTACTTTCTGGAAATTTCCTAGCCATAAAAGAAAGCAAAACAAAACACGGTAAAACAGAAAACGCCATCACTAATGCTGACACAGCTGTGAGGCAGGGCGTAAAAAAAATGGTCGATTGAAAACAAAATGGCGACGTTTTCTTTAGAAAATGGCCAGAAACAATAACAACGGAACGAATAAGTAAAAAAGGACAGATGCGTGACAATTAATAAGTTATTTTGAGCATGTAAATGTTTAACGATGCGTCGACTGCTGGCAGCCGTCGGTGAAAGAAAATACGCAGATTAATTGACCTCACCGGACGGTTTCACGGTATAGTTCGCCGCCAAAATTACCGAAGGCTCAAAAAACAAAGAAAACACGCCAATGTGTGATCTTTTAATATTCATCCGCATTCAGCTACAAAAACGGACGAATTTATTCCACAGAAACGACCAGGCCGGCTAGCATTAAAAGCTAACGAGTTAGCCCATTCAATGATACGCGTTTATACAGTTCCACAAACGCTCAAACTCAAACAGAATCGTGTTGTTTTTAAGTAGCGACCTAACTGGCGTCGTTCTTGTATATTTTACTTCATACTTACAAACAAATGTTCTTTTCTGGAAGAGTGCGGAATGCGTGAGTCTCTCTCCTCTCGTCACGGGGCGAATCTAACGGCTCAAAACAAAAGCTCCGGCTATTTATACGGAACGCGCTGTATCCTTCCGCCGCTACGCCCAATGCACTATTTAAACAACTTTAGACATTCAGTTTGAAAACCTGGTTTTGTGGCAAGTACCAGCACATGTGTTATGTCGAATACATACAACGGCGCATTTTATAAACTAGTTTTGTGGACGTAATACAGATATACATGTTTATTATATGTGTTCGTGTGGGTTTGAGGACAAGCGGAGTGATATGGTGCACTGCACAGGCAAATGTTTCGAGATAAAAACAAATACACCACAAGGACCGAAAATAACACAGTGGCCGAGTTTGTATGAATGTTTTTTATTAAAAGAACTCACTTTTGAAAATAAAAACGAGGGGAAACGGGGCGTGTTGGCACTAGGAAAAGAATATGGCTCAATTTAATATCTAGGTCAAGAAAATGCACGCAGGCACATAGCAACAGCATTTAGTGCGACACCAAGCGCTACGTCACACTCTTCTCATCGCCCAAAACAAGATATAACAATCTGCAATGTTCAGGAAGTCCACTGTAAACAATATTATGATAGCATCAGGAAGTAAAAATGTTGATCTTTGTCCAGTGTTTAGGCTAATGTCCAGGCTTGTTTGTTTACATAAACTATTGCGTTACAACATTTTGGCACAATAGGTTTTAGTTGCCTAATTATTACATTGGGTTCTGGCAATGTCAAAATCAGACCCCATGTAACAGCTATTGCATAATAACAATGCGCCCTATTTTCTGCTCAGGTTGCTCTGTTTTTTGTGAAGGGCCTTCGTGGTGTATGGCACAAAATGGTGGTGAAATATCCAAGGCTGAACCGGAGCGTATATGGCAATCAATGCAGAACCGTCTTCAGTTTCTGCCTCCTTTAGAAACTGACTTTGGAGATACCTGTCAAACAATTCATATTTTCAGAATGAATATAGTTCGTTAAAAAACGATGTGTAAGCACATAATTATGCAGCCTAATCATAGTATCTAATTGGATGACAGTATATTTTCTGTGGGCACTGTATAAGACTGTATACAGCGCCCACAGAAAGTATAATGTCATACAATTTGATAACACCAGATCAAGTTGAAATAAATACATTTATTAAACCAACTTCTGCCTTTTGTGCAATGACATTTCGTGTTAACATGTTTTAAAAACACCTATTTGTCAACTACTTTAGACAAACATATAAAAATATATGAAGAAAATCTGCCCATTCTCTTTATTGTTGAGTATCAAATTCAACCAGGCTTTTATTTGCTCATATAGTGTGATATAGAAGAACATGGAGCTCATATGGAACACCTCAGCAGCCCGAGCAGTTGGAGGAGGTTTTCAGCAAAGGCTTTTTAAATTGCTGAACAAAATACGAACTTTTGATAACAGAAGGCATGTAACAGACTGTGTAAAAACAAGTTTTGCATATGACACAACTTAATGCATGCACTCACTTGTGGCCCTCTTTTCAGGCTTGTGGGAGTTTTAAAATCTCCTCGCAGTACCTAGAAAAGACAGGCGACTGGAAATTATGACTGAATTTCTAGTAACTGTATCCTTGAGCTGCACTGAATGAATTAAAATGATATGGTATGTCATATTCTTTTTTCGAATATACCCTTTGAGTATTGTTGATCACTTCCGGATCTGGTTGACCATAATCTGGGGGACTGGCGTTGGGGTTGTAGCCCAGCCTGCGCAGCATTGGCGCGATGCTCTCCATGTCCTTCTGGACATCTGCTGGGATGTGGCCTACCCAGCGTGTGAGGGCTTCCAGGTTAACTGGTTTGATTACTTGATCCGTGGAGCGTTCGGTACTTAAAAACACAGTGAAAAGTGAGGAGAATCGGGAAACGATAAAAGACCTGCAACCCATTAAAGGGACAGTTCACCCCAAAATGAAAATGCTGTCATCATTTAATATCCCTCAAGATGTCCAGTTCACGGTACCCATTGATTTACATATAGTATGCAAGAAAATACTATGGAAGTCAATGGATACCATCAACTGAAAAGTGAGGAGAATCAGGAAACGATAAAAGGCCTGCAACCCAACGCATTAAAGGGACAGTTCACCCCATAAAAAATGAAAATGCTGTCATCATTTAATATCCCTCAAGATGTCCAGTTCATGGTACCCATTGACTTCCATATAGTATGCAAGAAAATACTATGGAAGTCAATGGATACCATCAACTGCTTGGCTACCAAGATTCGTCAAAATATAATTGCTTAGGTTTGAAAGCAGAAAGAAACCGATACAGGGGGTGTGTAAACGATGACAGAATCGAACTGTCCCTTTAAAACTATTCCTTTAAATATACTTTCGCCCTACCGAGACAGTGATACCCCTCCTGGCTGCCCGATGGCCTCCTCGTGATGAAGCACTCCTTCATGCCAAGGTGAGTTCAGAAAGTGCAGCACACGCTGCATGGTGGCTCGTGGCTGCAGCACCAGATCCTCATAGCGGACGGTCATACAGCGCCTCCGGCCGACCGCCATACACTGGGAGAGCATGGCTTCGATTGCATTGCTCCATTTAGTCAGACAGTCCCTGTAGCTGGACAGGTCGAAGCCAGCGATAGTCACTCGTCTGGAGATCATGGAGTGCACAGACGCCCGGCCGTCTCTGAGCATTAGCAGAAACTTAGAGCTGGAGGGAGAGATGGTGACGGCATGAGGAGTGAGACAGAATGACTCAAATGTCATGAAGGAAACTAGAAATCAAAAGGATCTGGATTTGGCATTGCTTTATGCAGCACAATACAATGCCTTCCTTTTTTTAGCTGAAGAAGAATGCACTTATAAATCTATGTGGAAGTAGATACATTTAAAACAGTGTTACTACAACTGAAGATATCTGTTTTGTATTGTAATATATTTTAACATCTAGTTTATTCCAGTGATGCAAAGATAAATATTCAACATCTTGTCTTCAGCGTATCACATGATCCATCCGAAATCCCAAACTTGTGAACAGTACCGAGCAGAATATATATATATGACCCTGAAGTACAAAACCGCTCATAAGGGTCACTTTTCTCTTTCCATTAATTGTTAGGATAGGACTATGTTATTTTTGTTTTCTTCATTCAAAAAAAGTATTCTCTTACTTTGGTAAAATTATGGTTGAAAGACTGATGTCATGACATGATATCTTTTTTTTTTTTGCATAAAGAAAAAATGACAAATTTTGACCCATACAAGGTATTGTTGGCTATTGCTAAAAATATACCAATGGTTTTGGCGGTCCAGGGTCACATATATTTATCATTATTAAAAATACAAAAAAAAAACCTATTAAGATATAGAAATAAATAAATAAAGTAAAATACAATAAATGAAAAAAAAATGATGAATTTTTCCAGCATGTTGGCCCCAGTGATGACTAAGTGTAAACATATTTTTCATGATATTACAAATATCTTTCTGGGGAGCTTTTAAGATAGAATAAAACATTAGATTATATTAGACAAAAAACTATTTTAGATTGTATCAGCAACAAGATTTTTATCTTAATAAACCGTTTTGGCCCCAATGATGAAACATTCTAGAGATGTTTTTATGAAAAGCTTTTTAAATAATAAAATAAAAACAAAAAACCTTACTTGGGGAAAATGTGTGAGAGATAAATGGCGCTCTTCAGTGTAAAGGGGTCTTTATTGCACAGTAATGGTGCAGGCTCCCCGTGCCGTGCGATGACCTCCAGCAGAAAAGCTGCGGTCGCTGCGTCCAGCATCTCTTGACTGACTCCCTCGTCCTCCAGCGCCCAGCGCTCCTCCGTCTGCCTCCCCCAGCCCTGCCGCAGGGACAGTATCCTGGGGATCACTCGCGTCTCCTCCCCGCAGCGGATGTCAGGGTGGGCGTCTAGCATGGCGCGCATCAAGGTGGTCCCTGATCGCGGAACGCCTCCCACAAACACCATCGGCGTGTTCGGGGTAAACCGGTACAGCGTCTGGTTCAAGTTTCCAACCAATATAGACACCGTGTGAGGTCTGGGAACCTTTCCGGGGCATGTTAGGGTTTGATATAGAGTAGTAAGCGCACAAGCTCCGAAAAGAGTTAGCAGGAGTAAAGCTGTCCGTTTGACTGACAGCCTCATCACGCCAAGACGTGAAAAACACTCAATTTAAACACAGAAGTGACTGCACTTCCTCTGTTGGCTACTTCTGCAAATGCTTGATGCAAGACAACTGGTTACAGGAAGCACGGCTGTCTTTTGATTCATTAGATCTTAGCTTTGAATCACGCAACATTCTTTAAAAACTTTTTTTTTTTTTGCACATTAAAAAAGTGAAAGTGGCTGATGCCACACGTATGACATGCACAGGAAATACAGGCTGCAGGTAGAGCTGAAAAAAAAAAAGACATCGCACTGATAAAGTGATATGAAAGAGCTGCAATAAGCACAACTCATTAAAGAAACTTATAACTGACCTTCACGCCACAAACAGTGAACATTGCATAATCTCCAGGCTCAGTGCTCGGCTGTGGAGTCAGATGGGCAGAATGCACGAAGAGGAAGTAAACGTAGTTTAAAAACGTTCATGCTATCAGTTCAGATCTTTCCTGACAGCTACAGCAAGTGGCCTCTTCTTTTCCTGTGTCTCTCGGGGGCTGCTCGATGGTTTGGTAAGACATGTATACAAATGAGCAGACGCAGCCATTCGACGCACCATTATTTTCATAAGACAATAAATCAAACGAAGGAAATGGGTGGACCAAAAAATAAATAACTTTCACTGTAGTAAATGTGACTCTTGCATGCAAGTATGAGGCCACGTGTTTCCACAAGGCTGTTGACATACGCATAAGGAAATGGTTTCGTATAAATTTGCATTTGCTTCTGAAACACATTCGATTATGGAGAGCCGTCACTGAATAAAAAGATAAAAAATAAAAGTTTAGAGTTGTGAGGGAAAAAATGGAAGAATTGCAAGCAAAAATAAATATACAAAAACATATAACATGTAAATTCTCATGAATTGTGAGATAAAACTTCATATTAAAGAATTGTTTTTGCTTTCCAATGAACAGATTTTGCCACAGAACTATCAGTAAATGTTATATAAATAAATAAATTAATAAAAAAGGAAACAATAAATGCGGAAAAATAAACACAAAAGTACATTTTAAAAAGTTGCATTTGTTTTATCAATTCATTTCTTTTATTTAAAATTTTAATTAGGTCTGGGGCTCCACGTCTTTATAAAATAAACCAGGACACGTCAGTGTTAGAAAAGATTTAAATGAATTTATTTATTTTTTCACATTTCTTTAGAGAAATCAGTTACATTTTTTTTTTCCTTGATCTCCAAAATGAAGTATTCATCGATCAGCAGAGAACATTTCACATATACTTCAAAATAAATACATCATCTGCTCTCTGCTGCAGTAGGACGTCACTTGCAGGGGGAAAAATACTACTTTAAAACCTGCACTACAAACTGCTCTAAGTACAAAGACTTAAAAATGACAGCAGGCAGGACGGGCCACAGACAGACACAGGACGGCGCCACCACCACCCCTTTATATCGGAGCAAAGGGCTTACTCCAGGGTTAAACTGTCCCGTAAGTCACGGTATTGAGGCGAAAGAACACTGTGCAAACCCTTCACTTGTTATTCTCCACTCGCACGTAATGTCACACACACACACACACACACACCATACACACACACGCGCGGGTGTTTGTGAATGGCAGAATGAGAACCTCCGGCTGTTAAGCATCGTAAAACCACAGTAACGTCCACTGGCTGAACGATCTGTGCACTGGTACTTCCTGTTTCACAGCCCTGTTCCCTTCATGCCCCTCTCTGTCCCTGGAGGTTGGGGAGGTGGGGAGAGTGGAGTTGACAGGATCTATTTACATCACTTCCTGTAAGCGCTGGAGCAGTACGGGACGTGTCTGTAGGCCTCTTCATATGGACACCTCATATTCTCTCGTATCCTGTATAATAAAAAAAAAAAACAAGAAAATGGAGTGTGTGTTAGCATGATGGAGGATCTTCCAATGAGTGATCGTGAAAAAAAACTGTCACTAGAGCGTTCTGGGGGATTTCCAGGCCCTCGTTATGTGGTTCAGGATGGTTACTAGGTTGTTGCTAGGATGTGTTAAGTATTTTCAGTTGCTATGGTAATCTGGGTGGTTTCCAGGGGGCTCTGGCTAGTTGCTTTTGTGCTTTGTTTGTGTTTTCAGCTGCTATGAAGAACTGGGTGGTTTCCAGGGTGTCACTATGTAGTTTACAAAAGGTTTTGCATGGTTACTGGAGAGTTACTAGGTGGTTGCTAGGGTGTTATCAGTTGTTAGGGTGATCTGGGTGGTTTCCAGGTTGGCGCTATGTGGTTTTGAAAGTTTCTGGATTGTGATTAGGCAATTACTAGGTGGTTGCTAGGGTATTTTTAGTGTTTCATTTATTAGCGTGATTTCCAAGATTGTGTTATGTGGTTGCCAAGGCATTCTGGCTGGTTGCTAGGTGCTCTCTAGGGGTGTTTTAAATGTTTTCACTTGCTTTGTTAATCTGGGTGGTTTCTAGGGTGTCAATATGTAGGTTTTAAGGGGTTATGTAGTTTACAAGAGGTTTTAGGTGTCTACTAGAGAATTACTAGGTGGCCGCTAGGGTATTTTCAGTTGTTGTGGTGATCCGGGTGGTTTCCAAGGTGGCGCTATGTGGTTGCCAAGGTGATTGACTGGTTGCTAGGTGCTCTCTAGGGTGGTTTAAATGTTTTCAGTTGCTTTTATAATCTTGGTGATTTCCATAGTGGCACTATGTAGTTTCCAAGGGGTTCTGGCTGGTTGCTAGGAGTTACTAAGTGGTTACTAGGGTGTTCTGAATCGGTGGCACAAAGTTGTTGCTAGGTGGTTGCTCAGATGTTTTAGATGATTACTATGCAGTTGCTATGGTGCTCTGGGAAGTTTGCCCGAGCACAGCAATGTAGTGGTTCTGAGTGGTTGCTAAGTAGTTGATAGGCAGTTGCTAGGGTGTTCTGTGAGATTCTCACCCCTCCAGTCTCATAGAGAGGGTTGTCAAACTCAGTTTCCACGGTGATTTGGCTGTAGGGATGCGGATACATCAGAGGAAGTCTCAGGTTTGAATGATAACGGCACCTGAGGAACAGAGCAGAGAGTTTAACAGGCTCAAGCGCTCCGCATGTTCTGGTGTTCATGGTGTTTTATCATTACGCTTCAAGCCATTAAGTGCTTTATGAGGAAATCTCATTTCACAAGCGGTGGCTTTAAGCGACGTTTTATTAGTACAAGTAGCTTCTATTATATCAGAAACAGAACATGTATAAGTGCCCGTGAACATGGCAGCTCTTTACTGTTGTGCAGTTAGTAAATACTACAGAGCTGTGCTCACTTGGATGTCTGTTTGGCTCACCTGGTGACGTAGATGTAGGCTCCTCCCAGTAAAACAGACACCAGCAGCACCAGGATAAATATTGCTAGAGCCATACTTCCCCCATCAAAGGATGAGTCAGCCGCCGCCTCGGCCACTAGACAAGAAACAAGGATGATATACATTAATAATTCATTTCCACCTGCATTACCTTCTACAACTATCAAACATCATAAATATATAATCTCACTCATACAGTAACAGTGCACTTTTGTGGATTTTGACATTAAAATGTAGACACTTTACAATATAAGATTTGCTTAAATTAGTACATTAAAAAGACTTAAAAACTTACCCTCTAGTGCATGATTGCTAGAGCATTCATGATTGGCTGAAATAAATTGGGTAAAAATGAATATATATACAATCATTCTTCAGCATTAAATATATATATATATATATATATATATATATATATATATATATATATATATATATATATATATATATATACATATATATATATATATATATATATATATATATATATATATAATAACATAATGTAAAATAGTATTATATATATATATATATACAGTATATATATATACATATTATATAAATAATGTACATACACACACACACACACACACACACACATATATATATATATATATATATATATATATATATATATATATATATATATATATATATTTTTTTTTTTTTTTTTTTTTCATTTAGTAACTGAGATCCCAAAATGGCAATCCAAACATTTGTACTTTGTTTTCTATTTATTCAATATTTATTTATTTAGCTATTTATTACTACCTAATGCATTATAGGCATTTGATAAATATTCTGAGTATTCTTAGATTATATTTGATGTTTGCATATTAATTCTTTGAATGCTAATTTGAATGTAACAACCTTTGAAAACAAAATATCTATAGAAGATGCATAACATAAATGCAGTGAAGATTTTTATTTTTGCAGACAATATTATATTTTTAAATATAGAAATGCACACTTTGTATATTCATTAAATACATTACAAAAGAAAACATCTGTCATGAAACTCAATTAGGACAGTAATTGTTGGGAAGTAAAAGAACAGTAAAAAAGTATAATAAGTGTAATAACAATAATATATAATTATATAATAATATAATAATAATAATAATTATTATTATTATAGTATAAAATAAATACATACATACATAATTTATTTACATTATTATACACCATAAATGATTCTTACCTCTGCAAAGAGGTAATGGACCACTCCAAAAAGAGGGATTTCCCAGAATGCACTTGATGGCCATCTCACCAATGAGTTCATAGCCTTGGTAGCACATGAAGGTTAGAGACTCTCCCGGTAAGTAAAGCCTTTTAGACAATATCTGGTAGCCATTGTCAGGAAGGCCAGGATTCTCACAGGAGACGGACTCTTCCGCTAATACGCAGGGAATTAAATCAAGATGAATTAAACGGGAGCTAAAACATTAAATTCACACATTTTGGACAAAACATTTGTGGGAACTCACACACGCAGTGAGGCAAGCGAGACGTCCAAACAGGAGTGCCGGGTTCCCGACCATAGCACGTGAGAGTGGCGCCGCCCTGCAGCATGTATCCGGGAATGCAGCTGTACTGGATAGTGGTGCCAACCAAGAGTTTGGGATCAGACAGCGTGCGCGTGGAGTGCTCCACGTGTCCAGGGTCCGTGCAGTACATAACTGATAAGGGGAAGCGAGCAAAGGAGACACGGCTGAGAAGGACGACGGGATCTGAATCTGCTGAAAGTAAAAGTTCCTCACACTCTAATTAGCAAAGACACCCGACTGTGCTTGACTCACTCTTCTCGCAGAACGGAGGCTGCGTGCTCCAGCTCAGGTCCACCTGACAGGTCAGGGTCTCGCTGCCCACCAGGTCGTACCCCGGGTCGCACTGATACGTGATACGAGCTCCACGCACCAGCGCCGCGTGAGAAGTGGTCTTCCAGCCGTTCTGGATCTCAGGGAGGTCTGGACACGAGTCGTTGCGTGACACCTCTGTAAAAAGGAGCTAAATCATTCAACCTCTCATTTATTGAATTTTTAGGATATTAACAGGAAAGAAAATACAGGAGAATAGCAAAACACTTCACCTCCATTTAAATATATATATATATATATATATATATATATATATATATATATATATATATATATATATATATATATATATATATATATATATATATATTTATATATATATATATATATATATATAAACCAAACTTTTCCGTGCAGGTGTTTGGGTTTTGTACAACCTATCGGTGTATACTAACTAGTGCTGTCAAGCGATTAATCGCATCCAAAATTAAAGTTTTAGTTTATTTTATATAGGTATGCATCATATATGTATGTGTACTGTGTATATTTATTATATAAATACACACACATATATATTTCTAAAGTATTTATGTTTATACATTTATATATTCATATTCTTATATTTGTTATTATACAGAAATATATTTAATATATAAACATAATTTTTCTTTAATATATATCCCTCCCTATGTGTTTGTATTTTAGTGCTGTCAAACAATTAATTGCATCCAAAATAAATGTTTTTCTTCACAATATATTTGTGTATAATGTGTACATTATGCATATTTACATACAAACGCATGTATATATTTAATAAAAATATGATGTTTATATACTAAATGTATTTTTATATAATATCAAATATATGAAAATAAATATAAATGCATTTACGTGTAAATACGTAAAAAGTATATACTGCATGTGTGTGTTTTAATACAAACGCATATTATGGAAAGAAAAACTTTAATTTGGATGCAATGCCATTTTTTCATTTGAGTGTTGATTATTGTAATTAAAAATGAATATAAATTTAATTTAAGTTGGGCTCTGCTGTTAATTGTAACCTTATAGTAATATAAAAGGGCTCCCTACAGTTTGCAGATGTAGATTTTCTGGCCCCCAAAAAAATTTATTATAATTGAAATAATTTTTTTTTAAGTTAAATAAAACTTATGTTTAGTTTTTTTCCTCCTGCTTATATCCCACACCCTCATACCTAAAACATGATTTAAAAGGTGTTGTTATATCTTTTAAGTGACTGGACAATTTTGAGATGTTCCTCATATAGACCATAATATACCATGAGGGTGGATTTTATTTACTCAGTCAAGTAAGTAACTACCTAGTAACCACCCACAACACCCTAGCATTTCGGAGGCGACTTATGCACAAGCGAGCACCACTCACTCATTTTTAGGAAACATAAAATCTAGTTTTATATTATTTTGGCCTCTAGGGAATCAAAAAGTCAAGCTGAACTTGCTTCGCCCACATGAACGCGTGTAGGAGCATGAGCGCTAACCGCTAGGTCACAGCTCTGACACTTTCGGTTCTTTATTCAAAAGATTTCAGATCTTGTAGTTGGCAAAAATCATAAATAAATGCAAAAGGCCTGAGCAAATGAATTTTTTATTTAAAAGGCATTGAGAAGAGCTTTCCAACGGATCAGTTATTCCTAGCATAGCTGGATGTTAACGCTGAGCTAATGGGGGTTTCTTTAGATTCCGCATGCACTCAGTTTGATCAAGAGCAAATCGACCGCCATTGTGAATTCACAGCACATCTGTGACCTTTATTCAGCTGGGAACTTTATCCTCTACCATTATACGAACATAAAAAGAGTATCTCTGTCTTTTTAGTTCAAGCCATTACTGGAGATTGCATGCTAACGTGCTTTATCTGTGTGCGTGTGTGTGTGTGTGTGTGTGTGTATCCTATGGGAGAGGATAGAGACAAAACTAAATGTGAATGAATGAGGGCAGCCAGGAGAGAAGGAGGAGAAGAGGATGATGGGAGATTTCAGGAGCTGAAAATAGTTGCGTCTGTGCAAAAAAAAAAAAAAAAAAGCACTGATTGAAATGCACGTCGACCACTTGAGAACATAATGGATCGGTTGAAGTAATTTAAAAAGAAAGAGTTGCATTGAGACTCTCTCTGTGTGTTCGTGACACTCATACGAGACTGAAAGTTTGTGCATAAAGCTCGTTTTGTGTTTAGTGTCTTTATACTGCGACAAACTCACTTTTGACTACAGCTCCAGTGTTTTTATTGTTAACTAAAACTTTGGTAGTAATTAAGTTATATTAAATATAAATATTGGAATATATGATATAAATATTGGAAAATATTATATATTTTAAATTTACTAAAAATGTTATTTTTATCTTGTTTTCATTTTCATATAGTTCTACTTTTTTTTATTTCACATTTAGTAAATTTTAGCACTTCAGCTTATATAAACCACTTACTTAAATTACACAACATTTCTAGTTTTCGTTTCAGTTTTTTGTTTACATTTTTCCCCATTTATGTTTTTCAACTAGCTTTTCTTTTTTAGTTCAGTAATTTTAGTACTTCAGCGAAGTTTTTTGGATTTGAGGTTTTCGTCTAACATTTATATTTTATTTTAAGTAATTTTACAACTTAAACTGACGTCTATTTTATTTGAGTTCTTTGCCTTGGCAACACTTCTAACTTATCGAAAAAAAGAAATAAACTAAAAAAACGAAATAAAATAAAAAATAAAATAAACTGAAATGATAATAATAGTAAAAAAATTCAAATTAATTAAAGCTATACAGAAATATAATTAAAAAACGAATAAAAATTATGAATTTTCGAAATTACTAAACCAAACAAAAACCAAAAAAAAAAGCTAATTTAAAATAATGAATACTATAATGGTGTATAAATTACACTGATCTGGTTTCTTCTCGTCAAAAATCACCCAAGTGACCAACCACTGTTTGTTGTTTTATATGACGTTCATGGGCAAGCTAATATGAAGCATTTAAGTGTTCTCCAAGGCATCTTGCTTATTATGCAAACAAGAACTCTTCAGTTCCAGACAATCAGGTTTTGAGAACACTCTTGCCATTTTTGCGTGCAATATGCAAGAGACGGAGTCTAATTTATGCGCTTTAACGGCGTTGCAATTAGCTTGAGTGTCCTCACCCATGTAGTTGATGATGAAACCCTCTCCTTTCCCAAAGACCAGGCCGGCTGGGTCTGAGTGGAAGGTGATGGTGAGGTCAGGGGTCGAGGAGGACATCTTAAACGGGCTGGTTCCCCCAACAAACTGCCCCAATATACGCGTTGTGACCTCATCTCCATCCAAAATGGTTAGCATATCACTGTCGCTGAGATTCAAGCTAATGAGAGAGAGAGAGAGAGAGAGAGAAAGAGACAGTGGGCGAGAGGTGAGGGGTGTGTGTGGGAGGAAATGAGAAAATGAGCGAGTCATTCAGGCGGTTTGGTGAGTCATCGCATCCAGCAGGTCTGTGGGCTTCGCTCGATTCCAGCAGCAGCAGCAGCAGCAGCAGCTCAGTCAGCGAAGCAGCCAAACCAGCAGACTTTGCTGTTGTTTTCAGAACAGAATGTTCCAGAAGGACTTACAGCTGTACGTCCAGCAGGACGCGCTTGTCCTCGCCGACGTGAATCCTCCAGCTGCAGTCCTCGCCCTCCCCGTACCATTCGGGCCAGTTTGGGGACAGGATAACGCCGCTGGGGCCGGACAGATCACCGCCACAGAGAGCTGCAGAGAGGCCACAGACACGTGTCACATTGATTTCTCTGGTACACTGTTTTCTGTCGAACCATTCAGAGAAACAAACCTCAAAAGTCTGTCATGTCACATTAGCAGACTGTGCATATAGATACTTAAATATTACAGTTAACATAACACTGATTAACATAGGTTATATACACACAATTGTTATTTTTTAATCAATATATTTGTTTTAATTACTTATCCAATGTTATGTTAAATATAATTATATTAAAAATAATTATTTAGTACATATATATTCAATATTAAATGAAATACTGGTTATATTTTAATAAAGAAATGGAATAATTTTATTTGAATATTTTATTATATTATAGTATGATAAAAGACAGTATACATACACACATAGGTTTCTGCACTTTTAAAATTTCTTATTTAAAATACTATTATGCATACAAAAGTTTGTTTAATATAAATGTATATAATTCCACTGTAAATTTTTTATAATTTACTTCATAATAATAACTAAAAATGATATGCAATATAAATTATATGCAGATTTTTCTGTCACATTTTTATTTATTGCCATTTTATTTGTTAATTACAATATTAGATGAAATAATGAGTATGTAATTACAATAAATATAGTTTAAAATCTTAACTGTACACACCACAGCAATATATTTTATAATTAATGAATGCAATATACATACAATATATCTACAATTGCATATATCTAATTATCTAGCTATCTAGCTATCTATATATGTATACATTTTATTTTCATGTATTACAAAGATTGTTTTAGATTTTTTTTTATATATTTCATATTCGATTCTATTAGCACAGTAAGATTTGTCCTCTAACAGTCTTTGATTTGTGGCCTGTGCGTTTGACTGTGAAACTCCAGACTCCAGCATGCTGCATTAATTGTGATATTAATTGCATGTGACACCCAAGCATTAACAAGCATGTGTAACACATCATGTCGGAGGTTCGCCAGCTTTACATTACGACCTCACGCCAGTCACAGAAAACCTCATTTATCCCCGTTAAAGATCCATTACGACGAAGTGAACCGCGGGGCGACAGCTAAAAGTCAGGTGAGAATTTGCATCAGCCTACCCGCAAAAAAAGACGGAGTTTTAAAAAGCACTTCTTAGATCAAAGGCCGCTTTTGAATATTAACGTACCATTCACATTCAGTGCAATTACCGTAGCATAATTAGAAGAAAATCATTTTAATTAGCTTCAAATCTGCCAGTCCCATGACATTTAGCGAAGGATAAATGTTGTCTGGCAGCGTGTGTTGTAATGTAATCCCGTACCTTTGCAGAGGGGCTCCGTGTCGTTCCAGTAGGGGTCTCGTGTGTTGATGCACTCGATGACGGGCGGCCCCTGCTCCAGCGAGTGCCCGGGGTCACAGGTGAACTGCACCACCGTCCCCACGCCGTACGTCGGGTCGGTCGAGCTGAAGTTTCCGTTTTGGATATACGGCTCATAGCAGTGGCCCTTCTCGAACGCTAAATGTGAACGAGCACAACAAGCTCTGTTAGACATGCAGATTTATTTGACTGGCAGATGCTTTCATCCAAAACGACTTACAGTTGAGGAATACCAGTGATTCATCATAAGATGGCAATAAACACGGGAAGTGCCAGTTCTACAAGTTTCCAGTGTTCATTCAAAATAGTAAGCTAGGACAGGAAGGGATTAAGGGATAATAAGAGCATGGAGAATTTATTTATCTGTTTTTAGGAGCATGCGGGTAGCTAAAGTAACGGAAAACAAAATCAAGAGCAACATGTTCAACATAGCTGGGTTAGCTATACTTAAAAATGTACAAATGCACTTTTGCATGAAATAGAATTTATAAAAGGTATTAAGAAATAAGATGCAAGGTCAAACTAATTTTATTTACAAGAAAGATAGCACGCTTTGAATCAAAGCAAAACAAGAAGAACATTAATTTTAGGTTTTATATGATTTCCATATGTTAGCCAGTTGTTCGTTGGTTCATAGCAGTTGGAAAAACTGTATGTTTAATATTTGATTTAATATTTTAAATATTTGTATTTGGGGTTTTAATGTCCAAATATGCTCTGGTTTGATGTTTTTGCCCAACATGTGTGGTGTTACAAATGGCCTACCTTCGTAACGTATGTTGAATCCAGTGTTGTGACTGTTTGGTTGGTCTGTTATAAACTGGACCCGAACAGCTGGACCTTCGCTGATCACTCCCTCAAACGGGATGGGACCACCACGGCCCGAATCGAACAGGACCACCGAACCTGCATCAAGGCCGCTCCATAAGACCAGCCTGTATCACGGGAGAAGGCCTGAGTCTCTTATTCACATATAAAAAAGCATGAACTGATTCAGAAGACACATGCACTTACCTGTCTGTGGGGCCCAACACCATTCTCTCCAAATGCAGGTGCAGCCTTTGGCCGTTAGGAGCCTCCAAGGACCAAGAGCAGCTGCGGTCCAGGGTGCTGTTAGGGCCCGAATGGGGAGAGGGGGACAGCACTCGGCCCACCGTGGCGTTTTTTACAACTCCTCCACACAAAGCTTGAACAAAACATAATGGAAAATGTGTCCCTTACAGTAAGGTTCATTATTCACTTTTTAAAAAATAATGAAATATTGTACACACACACACACACACACACACACACACACACACACACACACACACACACACACACGCACATATATATATATATATATATATATATATATATATATATATATATATATATATATATATATATATATATATATATATATATATATATATAATATGTATTATAATTGTTTTATTATTATATTTTAATTATACATATGTATATATAGTAAATCTTTATTTATTACTCCTTATTATTATGTTATTATTTTACAATTATTTATTTTATTTAATGAATTATTTTGTATTTAAATTATTATGTTTTCATTATTTTCATTTATAACTTCATGTTTGTAATAAAGAGACAATATATATATATATATATATATATATATATATATATATATATATATATATATATATATATATATATAAAAATAATTTACTATAATGAATTATATATACAAATCTCAATATGCAATTGGTCAGATATTTTTTAGTTTTTTTAAATGTCCAGTCTGTTCAACAAGGCTGCATTTATTTGATCAAAAATTCAGGAAAAACTGTAAAATATTCTTTCCGTCTAAAATAACTGTTTTCTATGTGAACATACTGTAAGCTGCAATTTATTCCCGTGACATTTTTTATCATCATTACTCCATTCTTCAGTGTCACACGATCCTTCAGAAATCATTCTAAGAAGCTGATTTGCTGCACAGGAAACATTTCTAATTATTATCAGTTGTGCTGCTTAATTATATACTGAAAACCAAGATGAATACGATTTTTCAGGATTCTTTGTCGAATAGAAAGAAAAACATTTATTTGAAATAAAAATATGTATACGTATATATATATATATAGCATGTGTTGCTTTACTGATCTCAGCGTCTCACCTCTGCAGCTCGGCTCATGTTGGCTCCACACCGGCAGCGAGGCATTGAGACACGTGAGCGTGGCATCACCCTGCAGGTGGTATCCCATGTGACACTGGAAATGGGCCGTGCCTCCGGGATGCAGATCTTTTACCGACACCTCCCCAAAATGAGGCCGTCGAGGCAGGGCACAACTCAGGCGAAAAACTGGATGAGAAAGAGTGCATGATTATCCTTCAAAAACTCTCCTTTTAAGACATCTGAGTAAATAATGACAGATTTTTTTGGGGGGGGTGAACTACTCCTTTAATCATTTGTGAATAAAATGAATGCTAATGCCACTCGAGGACGCTGATTGAAACAAATTGCACACAAGACGGCACAAAAAAACCCTTGTGAAATGAGCCCTGGAGTGAAACTACAAGTACATTAGCCGGTTAATGGACACGGCAGAAGCTATCAAGTTAGATAAGCGAACAAATTAACCAAATGGAGAATTTTTCAATTAAAAGTTTGGAGGCAAAGTCTGGTCAGTGTCTAACAAGTTCAACAAGAGCCCCACAAGTGCTGAGACTTCTGGATGAGGAGCGTTTTTTACATTTACACAGGTACCTGAGGGACTCATTACAATAATATTACATAAACATCAGAGTTTTATGCAAAAGCCTAATTATCTCTGTAAAAAAAAACACAGCAAGAGGCGAGTCCTCAAAGATGCTGTGTTTAATGCATAAGTGGCTTGTTTTGAAAAAGACTCACTTTGATAATGCAGCTGAAACATGCCGACTCCTCCCTCCGGAGACGAGCGGTAGAACACAGACAGCGTATTGGTCGGACTGCGGATCACCTGACCTTCCACCAGAAGCGTCTGATTGGCCAGCACGAGCAGGGCTCCGCCTTCATCCATCCCTCTGATTGACAGCTGCTCGCCTTCTGACAGGTTGACACTTTTGACCTACGACGAAGAAATGCCAATCATGTTAGCAGCCAACACTGGTAAGAAACACACATTACACCATGAATTTTAAAGTTATTTTATGTTTATATGCCTCACACACACACATATGCACGTACACACACACACACACATATATATTTATATACACACACATACATTATATATATATATATATATATATATATATATATATATATATATATATATATATATCACACATATATGTCTGTATTATATTTTTTATTAATTACTTTAAATGAACTTAGTGCATTTCTTATAATTCCATACCCAATATTTCATGATACTGAATTAAATAGATACTGATGTAAAAATAAATATCAGATACATGATAATAATTAATGTAATAAAAATAAAAAAATAATTTCCTATGTATATACTCATAGATATTACATATTCTATTATATATTATTTCCATAAATTATTTTGACCATTAGATTTATGATATATCCAATATTTTATTTATTGAATAAAAATGTTACATATATACAATATTATTTTAAATATTTAATATATAATGATAAAAATAAAACATTTTAATAAAATATATGTAAACAAATATACATTTTAAAACAGAATTAAAATTATGCTTATATGTAGTGTCAAAATTGGCATTCGTATCAATGTTAAGACACTTTGTTCTGAAAATATAAAAGGTTTCAAAGGCCAAATGTTTATTCATATTTCATATGGTTTGTTTAAATGCATCAATGATGTTACATTTTCATAGAAAAATTATATTTGCTAAAAAACTATTTCAGGTATTTAATACATTTTGATGCATTTCTTTCCCTTGAAATAGCCAATAAATTGGAACAACAGCAGTAACAGGCATTAAGAAAGTAAAAAGCGTGCATTTTGATTTCATGTCGACTTTAAAGCATATCACAGCCAGCATGGATTATCCGTAGCTCATCTGATCCCATGAGGACAGTGTGTGTGTGTGTATACATACCAAATTAATTGGAAGAGTTTAAATCCCTTGAGACAGAATATTCAACACACACACACACACACACACACACACACTCAGCAGGCCTTTGGCTGTGGATTAAAGCGGTAATTAGAGATTATGTCACAGGCGTGAATCATCCGCAGAGGGACAGCGGACGTGGACACGGGATTACAGCCGGCTGCATGCAGACACTGCGGCAATACAGCTCCGACGGACTCCCTCTTCTCTCATTAACATCTGCTTGTGTGGCTCCGGCTCTCTGGGAACGCACTGCTGCCGGCCCCGAGCGTTCAACTCCAGTAATTATATCTGTGCAATTACACCTCGTGCCACTAGAGGGCACGTTCTACCGGACGCAGGGCTGTTAAGAGCAGTCACCTGTATCCGAGGGTGCACGTCCACAAAATGTGCTAGGCAAAGGAGAAATAGGATTAGGGGGGGGGAAGAAAAAAGCTTGTTAGGCAGCAGATTGCGTTTCCAGATAACTCCCTCGGGGCCACATGCTGTGGTCGTTGTTCTGCAGCTGCTTATTTGTTGGATTACACAGTCTATTAACATGTCATTTAAAGAGATCCATGCATTAACAGGTGCCAGTTCAGTCAGTTTGTCACATCATTTGGAGGCGGAGGGAAACATGATTCACGGGAGCAGTATTAAAAGGTACCTGTAGCTCCACACCGTAGCCTGTGTAGACGGTCACAGTGTAAGTGCACTGCAGGAACGCTCCATCAGGGAGGGGCGGATCGTCTGAAGAATCGATGTAGCCCTCTGGGTCGCTGAAATTGACCCTGCAGTTTGTTACAGCTGGAGGAAAATGCCAGACAGACGACATTAAAAACCCAAGCGTTCGTCTGAGAATGCGTACAGAGGGGATTTGAGATGGAAAACAACTGTAGCCGTAGCTTTATGTTTCCCTGCTGGAAATGCTTGATTGGTAGCTGGGTCATTCTGTGTTAAATCAACCAAATTTCAGATTTTGGTAAAGTGCCCCTATTATGGGTTATGAAAGGTTCATATTTTGGTTTTGGGAGTTCCAAGCAACAGGCTGACATGCATACAAGGTCAAAAAACACTTAAATTTTCTTATAATATGCATGTATTTTTACGTTATTTGCTTAACAACTACCAAACGATTCATTCAATGATTCGTTTTTCCAAACCCCGCCAGTGATTGGTCGATTTCTTTTAAAGCAGTGTTGATGAGCTTTTAACGCTCCAAAAACAGAAACTAGGGGCAAAGAATGAATTTACATTTTCATTCAGACGAATGTGAAAAGACCAACAAGTGGACGGGCAATATTGCTAATGTTTCATTTTGACGTCACCATGAAACGGCTTGGGACTCAATGATTTAGGGTCGTTTCATGTTGATGTCAAAATGAAACATTTGCACAGAAGAATATAAAGTGCCCCAACTATGGATTTTTGGAAATGAACAGAGCTCTAGAGTTGTTGAACAAATAATATAAAAATAAATTCACATTATAAGAAAATAAAAGTGTTTTTTGACCTTATCGACCTGTTTTTTGGGACTCCCAAAACCAAAATATGAACCTTTCATAACCCATAATAGGGACACTTTCAATGTCATGGATGTATGGTATGTAATTTAGTACATTTCAAAGATTTCACATGAAAAGTCTGTTAAGAATGAGAATCTAGAAGGATTTATATTGTATACTATAAAAATAGTATAATAGTATTTTTATAAAAATAGTACTCATGGCACTCAGGTATGTTAATGCAATTGAACTGACATAAAAAAAAGGTATACATTTCTAGTTTTAACATTATTTATTCTTCAGACATTCCTCTTTAAAAATAAATAAAAGTATCATCTGTATGCAAAACGAATGACCCAAATTTGGTTTTAGACTTCTGAAAACGTGAACAACTTGCCAATGAAGATACCAAATGAAGATACCAAAAGGAAAGCTTGTTAAGAATCTAAAAGGATATTAAGATATATTTAATGCTTCTTGAGTTACAGGCATGCAAACCTGAGGCAAAAACAAAAAGAAGTGCTTTTTGCTATTTATGAAGCTGTCATCTTTCTAAAGTCACTTTTACCCCGCTGTAATATGGCTCTGAATCTCAAGTGAAAATTGCCATTTTGACCCTTCTCTACAAAGAGTCTGTAACGTCAGTTTGAGCTCACATGGAATGACCCAGCTCCAATGTCCATGCTGGTTCAGGACAGTTTATACCGGCTAGTTCCAGTTTGGCATGGATCTTGCATTAGCAAGCAAAACCTAGTTTCCTAGTGAGGCTAGTTAAGGACACCAGCTTAAACAACAACATAAGGTAGTAACTTTGCAGCATGGATAGCAAATGTAAGTTCAACTTCTGTACAGGTGTTCACACTGGGTATAATGCAATGTGCAAATAAAGGTGCAATAAATAAATAAATAAATATATAAAACATGCTAGGTGCATGCTAAGTATATGGCTGATTTTACTGTAAATAAAGCTAGAGGAACAAAATGTAAGTTGCAAGTATTTTGTTTACACTAATATAAAGAAGCTACAAACTTAAAGTGACTTATAATATGCTATTATTAGTAACAAAAATATCAGAGCAATCGAGTTAGTAAAAATAGCCATTGCACTTGGTACAAACAGACAATGACTTTATAATTATAATTACTATTAACTAGACAAAATGCTCTACTGTTAGTACTATTAATAATTTAGAATTATTTGTACTTTTTTCTTTATATCTTCAAAAAACTTTTAAAAGAATGTTACAACTTTTTAATATTTTATATATAAATATATTTTATATATTTGAAGTTGTCACTCAAAATTTTATTTATTTAAAAGTTTATAATTTTTTAAAAAGACTTTCTCATTTCTATTCAGTTTTGGTTTGGAATATTTCTATTTATCTTTATTTTTTATTTCCATTTTCATTTGAGCAATTTTAGTACTTCAACTTATTTTATTTCTGTTTGACATTTCTAATTTCTAAAGCAATCTATTTGTTTTATTTCACCATTATTTATGTGAATAGCTTTAATGAACAACTGTGTCAATTATGTAGTCACATGACTTTAAGCACAGTGAATGTACAGTATATGCATGTCTTTTGACTAAAAATGTGTGTTTTATGCCCATTTTAAGTATATTACATCAATCTCTGTCTTACCTGAGGTGAAAGCCCAAGATGCTGTTTCAGAGCTCACAGTGGTGTTAGTGGCAGCGGATCCCGAAGGTTTGGGATGTGGGCTAGGAGCATCGCTATCCCAGCTCGGCGTGGCGACGGCTTCCGGGGGTTCGGTGGGGAGCTCGTAGGCTGGAGGTAAAGAGGGATGGCCCGTGGCGCTGTGTGCAGGGAGCATCTTCCTCAGCAGGGGCTGGTCGGGGGAAAGGGCCTCTGCTCCGACCCCCAGCCCCTTCCCCAACATGGGCACCAGATCAGGGGGTAAACCGCTGGGAAGAGTCACACCCTTCTGGGCCAGAAGATGATCCTTACCAGACAGGACCGACTCTATGAAGTCCTGCCCCATGGATGCAACTCCTCTGGGGCTTTCTTTAGGGGCTGGGACCTGCATCGCTGGAGCGAGGCTGGGTGGAGGGGTCACCCCGGACTCACCTGGAGGAAACAGAAAGAGTTACAGATCAATTGCACAAATTCCTTCCTGCAAAGTTAAGCAATAGCCAATCTGTCATGAACAGCACTTGCTTTTCTGTTTCTAAAATGCGACCCCAGTTACTCGCCAGAGGTTTCCACAGTGACTTACAGATGTTATGATCTCACTACACGAAGGCAAACATTTCTTATCAAATTTGTCTAAGATCAGATGATCCGAGCTGTTATCTGGGCTAATTGTATAGCTTTGTTACATGTATTTCTCTTAAAAGGTACACTGAATAAGTTTGACTTCTCTATCTCCATCTGTTGTTGAAAGATGAAATTTCTAGGCAAATCAAACTTGACAGCTCTGAATTAAAATCAATATTGTCTGCTCGGTGGAAAAAACATGGTTTTGAATGCCAATTGCTTGCGTACTGGCTCAATAATTCTTAATTTTTAATAAAACAACTAAAGCTGAAATAAAAAGAAAAACTGAAATTAATATAACTTAACCTAACCTAAATAATAATAATAACAAAATATAGAAAATCACATTACAAAATTATAAAAAAATTATTTAAAACATGAATAAAAGAAATCTAAAATAATATTGATTCATAGTGCACCATGTCATTTTCATAATTTGCATAATTTTCACTGCCTTTAACACATTTTTTAACAAAATACTAAATTTGTGTGCAACATTTACTATGTTGATCATGCGATAAGTATTCTTTAAAAAATTCTACTATAATTAATTAGCTACAAATAATAATGAACATGATGAAACTACAAGATAACATTGTAATTACACAGACAACCGTCAAGACTTTTCAGTAAAAACAAGACAGTTGATGACAGATTTTTTTTTCCATTTCTGAAGGAGTGAGTGTAATAGGAGTTTAATTCTCGTGAGCTGCGAAAATCAAGGCATGTTGCCGAACACGCAAGTCATAATACGCGTGATTTGCGATAAGGTAGTTGTGGTAAAACAGGCTGGCAGCGCTGCATTCATTGAGGGCAGATGTCAGCTGTATCACTGATGAGGGGTCGGTGTAAAAGAGGTGGGAGTTCCAGCTCAGGGGGAATCTAGTTTTCACAGCACTATTGTGGGTCTGTGCGGGTGAGTGGACCGCTGCCAGAACTGCCGGTTATTATATCTCTCTCTCTCTCTGCGCCGCTGATTCGGGTTTGCAGACGGTCCTTCACGGGGAGGATGGACTGGAACGCAAATGAAGCGTGTCGGAGAAACGACTCGGTAAGAAATGCACCGACACGCCGTCTCCTACGTGTGCTAATACGTGGAGCTATACACCTCCTGCTCGCCGACCCAAACCCGAGCTCATTCTGAGGCCCACCGAAACACGGCAGCCTTTCGTTTTCTGCCAATACGCTGTCAATGAGCCGGTTAGACAGTTAAAGTGACATCAAATTGTTATGCTTATGCTTTGCGTAAATGGAGCATTTTCGGCGCTACATACACTTCAAGGTGTGGCGCTTCAGGCGTGTGAGACCACAGATGATTTTTTTTCGAACTCGGAAACAAACCAAAAATCTTTTTTTGGTTGAAATGCTTAAAACGAGAAGATTGGGAAACATTTAAAGTTCCACACTGTTGGTCTGTTGGCTATTATATATCTTTACGTTTACACATTTAGCAGGTGCTTTCTCCAAAGCGACAATGAAAGCAATCAAAACCAACAAAAGAGCAATGATACGGAAGTGCTATAACAAGCCTGCTAGCTTAATGTAGTGCACGTTAGCATGGCATTTTTAAGTAGTTTAATAAATAAAAAGAAAACTGATAGAACAGAAAAGGAATAGAGAAGCTAGTGTTAGTTAATATAAGTCTACAAGGGGTAAGTATTCTTTTTAAAGAACAGAATTAGAATAGAGATTGCAAGAGTTAGAACGTCAAATGTTTCAGCTGATTCTTTCCAATGAACTTGTATGACAGTAATAACAAAAATAAATAAATAACAATATGATTTTTTAAAAATATATTTCTCTCTCTTTCCCACTTTCTCTCTTTTATATATGCATATAAAATAGAGAAATATTTTATTAAGTACACACACAAATTGAATATAAAATATGTGAAGGAAGTATTAAATCTAGTACTTGATAATGTGTATATATAAATATTTGGTACAGAAAAATATATTATTAAAATATATGATTTAATAATAGTAGTAATATATATATATATATATATATATATATATATATATATATATATATATATATATATATATATATATATATATTACTAAATATAACTATTATAAATATAATATATTTATAATACTATTATAACTGGTTATAAATATAACCAGTTAATATTACAGTGAATTTAGCCATATTTTTGTACCATTTAATAGTCCAAAATTTCTTATAGAACATAAAATATATGAATTTTTTATTTTTGTAATTTATGTGAACTTAAACGTAATAATAAACGTAACTTAATATAGTTCAGTGTTTGTGTCTATCTATCTATCCATCTATCTATCTATCCATCCATCCATCCATCCATCCATCCATCCATCCATCCATCCATCCATCCATCCATCTATCTATCTATCCAGTTTTTGGTGTGGAACTGCATTGTACTGTATCCTAAATTTCTTTTCATAACAAACTAATTTAGATGAATCGGTCTTCTGATCTCTGCTGGCTTTTTCACCACAGCGGCCATTCCTCAAGGTGAAAAAAAGAGGAAGTGGCTGATCAATTAAATTACACCGGCGAAAAAAAGCTATTACCCTCTGCGAGTGATAGAGTGTTGTCCGGGGACGTTGTCGGAGCAATAAAACATGTAATGAAAGTGAGTACGAGAGAAAAGCACCTGACGTGAAGTGCACAGGGCCACTTCGTCCTCTAGTGAAAGTTAATTGTGCGGCATACATGCACTTCTGCTCAATATAAGCAATCCTGCACCATTACAAACTCGAACGAGATGCTAGTTTGGATTTAAAACATAGCTTCAGCAGAAAATATATTGTTTAGGAATTGATTTAGGAATCAGATGTTTCTCCTCAAATTTATTAAGAGAAAAACAGACACAAATAAAGAATTCGATGAGGATTGTTTCACATTTAACCTTGATGGCAGAGCGTTTTGAGATCTCTTCTGAAACTCCACAGGAGACTAACGTGAGTTTGTTTCTTAGAAGAACAATCTCAAGTTCATCCAAACCTCCATTTGATCTTCTAAACTAATCGCCGTCTAGGAGAAACAACCGAAGAATCCAAAAGAGTTGTATTCATATACGATGGCTAAAACATCTGTCCTACGTGAAATTGGATTTGACAATACATTCAGTATCAAAACAACACTTCATCCATTAACGGCTCGATCTGAGGCTAGCTTTCCGTAATCACTGTTTGCAAGAGCTGTGTTATCTCCGTCACATTTTTTAATCTATAGGGACAAAGAGTAGCAATTTCGAGCTATTGTTCACTGGATCTTTTTCCCCATGTTGAATTGCTGTTGGACTTTTATTTATAGCAAGTGGGTCAGACAAAGCCAACACATCTGACTCTGAGACTCCAGCAGCACTAAACACTACAGGTTTTGAGCTGGTTAGGACAGGAGGCTTTACCCACGGAAAGAGAGAGAGTATTTTAATCACACTATTTATTAAACCTGCTATTTTGAATGTCAAATGAACTATTTCCCCGGTCAGACGCAGACACAATAAGAGCTTGTCGACAATAAAAGGCTTTCTGCTGCATGCAACCTCTGGATATGACAGCTACAAACATAGTAACTCACTGCTTATATCAATAATAAAAAAAAAGAATTAAGAGATTTATTATAAATACAAAAAACAGCGCTTTTTTGATGAAAACATTAATAATGTATACAATAGTTTTTTTTTACATGTATATACACATTCTAAATTTGAACTGAAATGAAATATTTTATTAAGTACACACACAAATTGAATATAAAATACATGAAGTATTAAATTTATAGTACTTCATAAAGTGTATATATAAATATTATTCGGTAAGGAAAAATACATACAAAATTATTCTATCTATATGTGTGTGTAATGTTCATATTTATTATGTAGATATAAATACAAACCATTTTGTTTGGGAAATATTAATTTTTATATCCATATAAAATATCCATATTATTTTTTCTTGCCTATATATGTATATAAGTGTGTGTGTGTGTGTGTGTGTGTGTAAGAAAAATATGTTTATATATTAAATATATTTTTAATATATGATTTAAACGTTTTGACAATATATTATTAATTTATATATTATTAATTTATATATATATATATATATATATATATATATTTTTTTTTTTTATTTTATTTTATTTATTTTAATTTAAATAAATAATAAATAAATAAATATATACACATATCTACTGCCAGGAAATCATCATCATATTATTATCATATTAAATCATGTAGCCATAACATGTAATAATTATAACATGCAATATTTCATCTGCCATTCCTTTTTCTAGTTATCAACAACGACCATCAAAAAAAAATGCTTGGCTTGATCATTAGTGATAATCAACAATGCTACACTCCCCGTGCAACAACTTTAACAACCAGAAAATGTTAAGGCGTTATTTTCCCTGCTACTCTGAATGACAAATGAACTTTTCCACCGGTTAGAAATTGCTCACGTCAAGCAGACACATTAACGGCCGTCCAAACGGAGGAAGCTCAGTGCAGTTGAGCTGGTCCCGTAAACCCCATTCATTTGCACAAGATAATGAGCCCCAAACACAGGGGCCCCAACAGCACAGCAATTACTAAGAGCACAGAGTCCAACACTGCTGCTGATTGAGAAATTAATCCTCCTCTAGCTGTCATCAACTTAAACCTCACTGTCTCCCTCTCCTCCCTGCCTCGCTGTCTCTCCCGCTGCCTCGCTCTTTTCTTTATCTTGTTTCCTCGACTCGGCTTCTTTCCGTCCCCCCGCACTCTGCTTATTCTGTCGGATTATGACTCAGACAGCTTTCCTGACAGTGACGGCGGAAACAGAAGAAATGCAATTCAATAAATGGCCAACGCTGAGAAAAAACGCAGGAGGGGCGAAAAAACGGTGGCAGCTCATCCATGCGAGAAATATTAATGTCTGAAACCATTCTGGACTTCTAAAGGGGGTTTCTGGCTGCTGTTTTTTCTGGTTTGTGGCATTCGAAACATGCATATACCACATATGAATCCTGTATTCAAATATACACGTACAAAATAGTACAAAATCGTGTTTAAATTATGAATCCCTTACAAAAAGTAATTAAGTTAATACCTTAGTTTAACTTAGATGGTAATACCGTAGCCTAGTAAGCTTAAACATTGGAAATGATTCCTTAGCAACTAACTGAAATCAAGTAAGTTGAAGCCAAATGACTAAAACTATAATATATTTAAGCTTAATAAAAATAACTAATAAAATGTAAATAAAAACTGTAAAATTATAGATGTGACTCTGGACCGCAAAACTAATCTTAGGTCACTGGGGTATATTTAAACAAAGGTAAGGGTCAAAATTATATTTGCATTTTTAGCCAAAAATCATTACGATATTAAATAAATTACACGATTCATGTTACACGAAGATATTTTGCACATTTTCTATCCATAAATATATTAAAACCTCATTTTTGATTAGTAATATGCATCGCTCAGATTCCATAATTTTCAATAGTTTTCTCTCGGACAAATATTGTCCCATCCTGACAGGCCACACATCAATGGAAAGCTTATTTATTTACATTCATTTACACTTATGACTGGTTTTGTGTTCCAAGGTCACATATAGTATAGAAACAAAACTAAAATAACAGTATGATACATATACTTTTTTGCACAGTACAATACCATGGTATAATAACATTGCTTTCTATTATTAGAAATCAAATGCACAGCAACTTGCGCACCACACATGCACCGATATAAATAATCTAAAAGGGTTTTGTGAAATATGACAGCTTTGTGTTCCTCCAGCTGAAGCTCGTCTCCGTAACAAACTCTATTCCAGGCCTTTCGTCTGTGAAATCCAGGAATATAATTCCTCTTAGCAGCATCCTTTGACATTCAAACAGAGGTGAAAGAGGGCCAATCACGAGGCACAATGGTCTATTCACCAGCAGCGCTTGACAAGAGGAAGATCCTGACCAATCTGGATCAGCAAGAACCCCGAGATCCTGTCAACTGTGTACAAATGCTTGATGGTTCCTATCCCGCCTCCCTTTGTGTGCCTGGATCAAATCCAAAAGCCGTTCGGAGCGAATATGCCAAAATCAAAATAGAGGCATTCAGTTGTCATAATTGCAGCCTAGAGAGCAGTTGGAGGATTTTCAGTTAGACGCTGTTGCCTCAACAACCTGGAGAGATTTAACAAGCGTTCTCTGCTGTTGATAAAGCAGAGTTTATTTACCTCCGCCAGACAGTTACGTCTTTATCGGGATGCTGCTAAAAGCCAGCAGTGATAGAGAGCACCAGCAGAGCTCCAGGAGTAAAAATCCTTTTCTTTTTCTTTGCAGAAAAAGGGACTTTAAGCAGTAACGAATAATCCGATAAATACAGGTCTACCTTGAGCTCTGAGGTTAAGCTTAAATTCTAAAGAATTCGACTTTCAAGTCAACTTTTAGAATTCTGTTCAGTAGCAGAATTTACAATGATCCACCAAAGAAGTCGCTGTTACCATGGAAACAAAAATTGCAGCAATAGATATATTTCAAAATACTTATTTATAGCTATGCAGAGTATATAAACACTATTTAGGCTAGATATTAAAGAGCGATATCAAACATTGCTTGTGTTCTTTTAGGAAATGAAGCATTTAACTGATGAAATGTCACATTTACAGTGTAACAGAACTTCAGAACTTTCTATTTATTAAAAATCCCCCGAAACGGTTTTCGCAACAAAAATTAAGCATAATAATAACAATGGGAAATGTTTCAAATCAGCATATTAAGAATGACTGAAGACATTAGAGACTTAATATAATATAAAATGTATATAAACACGCACAACGCATAGAAACACACATGTATCTGTATATATCTACATCTGTCTATGTATATAGATATATATATATACTTTTTTGTACCACAATTTACAAGTAAATTGTAATGCTTCATGGGATTTGATTTACTGTAAAAAACAATAGTTGTTTCAACTTAAAATAACTTGTTGCCTAAACATTTGTATGAGTGAGGTCAATTTTAGTTAATTTAGTTAATTTTAGTCAGGGGGAACAAGTTATTTCAAGATAAAACAACTATTGTTTTTACAGTGTTTTACAGTGAAAAAAAAAGTACAAATTTATCATAACTTTAACTAACCACCAGAAGTTCAATGTAAGTGAATGTCATATTATTTTATAAATTGCATTAAACCTTTCTTTCCAAAGCAGTGCATGAGGTGAATTACAGAATATAAGTTATGGAATACATTGCCTGCCACAATTAACACCGCTGATGAGTCAAATCAAAGTTTGTAGCGGTGTGATTCACCGGGGAGTCTTCATTTTAAATCCCTATGGAGGAAATGCATAGGAAAAAAATACTTCCGGAGCCCAAGAAAGTGGGCGGTCATAGTACAAGAAAGGGCATTTAAAAAAAAACGACTTGGTTCGACCGAACCGATAAACACGCTCTCGCAGAGCTTCCCACACACTTCCACATCTCCCCCGTCTACACGGCATCCCATTATCACCGTTTAGTGCTGTGACTGCGTGCTGACTCATTAAAGGTGTCAATGATCCCACCATAGAGAAAAAGAGTAACAGAGTGCTTGTGAAAGGAGGGATTGCGTGAGATAAAGAGGACGGTGGGTGAGGATGGGCGAGAGAGGGAGAGAGAGACACTGTGTGTTTCTGGGCAGAGCAGATAAAGGCCACCGCCATTGGCTGTATGGATGCGGGGAAGAATTGCACGCTTGTCAAGGATTGAACGCATGGCTGAATAGAGCAACATATAACTAACCTTGACTTTTCAATCTCCACATTTGTCTGCTTTTATGCCCTTCGTCTTTCCACCGCCGTTGACATTCTTGATGCGCTTTACAGCTGACAAACAGACAATTACTGTAAGGGTAAATTCCTGGCGGCGCATTCCCGTCTGATCATATCCAGTCGCTGTGGAAAAGCACAGCACACGAAGGCTACGCCGCTTGTAACGACTACGAAACATCACACATATTGCGGGGGAAATTAGCTCAATAGCTGTCTGTGAGAATTATAAACCTCAGGGCAAAGGCACACGAGTGTTTAACGTAAACAGAAGCAGACAGTGATCACAATCATTGACCCTGCGGCTCAAACGGTTGCTCTCAGAGCCACGCTGAGCATTGTGGGAGGTCTGCAGTACAGTAAAGATCCCTGCCCTCCCACAGGAGAGCCACTTTCACCATTAATATCTGATGCCGCAGGCCTATTTTAAAGGCTGTCAGAGTGTGCTAAAGAAAGCTTGCTACGGTTGCACAATGTATTGATTTTTCAAATTATAACAGCGCCCCGGACAAAAAAATATCACTAGGGAGCTTTTGGCTCCTCAAATAAAACATTTAAGAGTCAAACGACTTTGTAATATTATTAGACAAATTACAGAATTGCTAAGAATAGCTGTTCGGAAGCATGCATTGAGTGCATTGCTTTTTACTTTAGCTTTTAAAAGCGGTTTACATAAACATTATACACAGGCTGCGGTTATTTAAGTTATAAAATGTATGAAATATTTACTCAAATATATAGGCCTAACTATAGATGCAAATTTTTTTATACAGCTTGTACTTGTACTTTACTAAATACTGTGTTTAATTAAAAATATATATTATGCAATACTACTGAATGATTTTTTTTTAAATAAATTAAATATAAAATATTGCAGAAAACTTAAAAAACAGACGTGGAAACCATGATGCACTTTTTTCCAAGATTCTTTAAGTAAAGTAAAGGATTTTACTAAAATAGCTAAAATGCAATAAAAGCTAAACAGACAAGCTAAATAGACAAATCAAAAAAAACAAAAAAATTACTTTTATAAGATTGAAAATAGATAGAAAATATTCATAAAAACTTTGCTAAATAAAAGCATTAATTTCTTTTAAAAAATCGTATTGACCCTGAACATCTGAGTAGTCATCCTTACCTCACAGCAATTCATATATATTTGACAAAGTTGCTAGTTCATACAAACTTGTATGACCTCACTCATACAAATTCATATGATTTGTGAAACGCCTCTTTCATATGCCTTTTATGATGTTCAGAAGCGGGCCAAGTCAAATCTAGAGACAGGAAAAACACAGTGCGTTCGAAATCTCACACTGAAGCCCATTTCCGCCATTGAATAAAATAAAAAAGGTTTTTATCTCACTATTCTGACTTTTTTCTCACAATTGTGTAACATTGCGAGATATAATTGTGAGTTTATATAGCAATTCTGACCTTTTTTTCTCATAATTGAGACTTTACATCTCGCAATTCTGAGGAAAAAAAGGTTTTTTTTTATTTAGTGGCGGAAACGGGCTTCTGTAGTTTTCGGTATACTATACAGTCAGGAACTATTTAATTTCAGACACCAGAGCAGTCATTGCATCTTGCAAAAACTGAATCAGCACACCTTATAGCCGTGCCTTGGCAACCACTTCAACGCAATATTTTTCCAAACAATCCCTCAGAAGGACCGCATATTAATTATATCTGAACTATTGACTCTAGCTCGCATTCCAGCATTAATTAATCAAAATTCTCATTCTCCACATCTACATGACGGTAGCCGTTTTCCCGAGGGATCTCTGGCCCGGCTCACTAATTTGAACACCTGCCTCATTAGCGGTGGCGCTCGGCCCTGAGCTCAATGCCGGTTACAGCGGCTATTACTGGAAGCTCACACCACAGGGATAGAGACAAAGAAGAGCAGGAACCAGAAATAATGATTTTTTTTTCAGTGGAAGCTAATGAGAGCAGCACAGACACTGGGTCGATGTTTCGGGACGGTTCCTACATGCCCCCATCGGGTCAGTCGGGCCCTCTAGATCCAACGCTGAACTGGAGCAGCCATTGATTGTGTTGGGATGAGCCACATGACACATCATCTGTGTCTAAAGTGCTGCCCGGTGCACAGAGGATACAATATTAAAGCGACGAGCTACCACACGAACATCCTTATCATCTGTTGCGAGTCTGTAAACATGTACAAATTACACCAAGAGGCTTGGACAAACGTCTGGTGACTGTACGATCAAATTGCTGGTGACTGCATAGCTCTAGATTGACTCAGTCGTCCGTCGATGTGGAAAATAAGAGCTGTCAATCCTGATCCAGTACAGATGGCACATTCACCCGGCATGTAAAGCTTTTCAGCACAAATCAACTAGCGTCTGTAATAAGATGGGTGGAAGACTTGGCATCAAAATGGGCAAATTCAGTCATTTAATAAGCTTTTTTAAAATGATGCACTTCGATGTAAATGCAAGCATTTAAATATAGTATGCAAAGCAACTATACAAGCAAACATTCACGAGTTGACAATAAACAGTAACTAATTTTACCCTTGATGTATTTCTGAGTGCCATGGCATATTCAGCTTGTTTCATGTGACACAAATTTTTTTTACAATTTTCAAACATTGCTAGTAAATTTTGCAAACAATTGCAAAGAAATTGTAAAAAAAAAAAGAGAATAAAAATGCTCAAAACATACTATATACATACAATAATAATTGTATATATATTTTTTTTTAAAGTGTGTTTTTTTTGTCGAGTAAAAATGAAATCTGATGATATTTGTGGATATTTACTAGTAAAAATAAAAACCTTTTACTTTGAATTTCTTTGAATTTACTTTGATTTAATATTTAATTGTAACTTAAGCAAGTGTGGACCTTGTTTGCTCAATTCAAATACAGTTTAGTTTCAGGTATTAAATTGTAATTCAGTTTAATTTAATTCAATTTCAATTCTAAATGTTTTCATACTAGAATGGGACCAGAATATTATTGCAACTGTATTAAATAAAAATAAATAATCAATAAATAATTTGTTTAAATTGATTTAGAAGTTGTTTGTGACAATTTACATGAGGTAATTGTTTTAATTTACCATAATATTAAAAAAACAAATTTTCTATTGATCACTTACGCCCAAGTCGTTCCAAACCCGTAAGAGCTTTGTTCATGTTCAGAACACAATTGAAGATATTTTGGATGAAAATGGGGCTGAAGTAATGAACACTGTTAAGGTCCAGAAAAGTATGAAAGACATTGTCAAAACAGTCCATCAGTGGTAACTTTATAAATACTTTTTTACGGAAAGAAACCAAAAGTAATGACTTTATTTAATGATTTGACACCATAGCGAATAAAGTGTTATTTTTGTTATTTTCTTTCCATACAAAAATTATTCTCGTCAGTGTCATTTTAAATTGTTTTCTGAAGTGTATAGTGATTAATGACAAAATGTTCATTTTGGAGTGGAGTAACCCTTTAACAAACCTTTTCAACAGTGTTTACTCATATTTTGAATCATGCTTTGCATTGTGTTGTGTTTAGGGGGTTAATCGTGCAGGTCGTTTTCCGCCATGACATTTATAGTTTTGAAATAGTATTTTTATTACTGTATAGTTACTGTTAAATTAGATATCAAAAAAATAAACCGTCTCATCGTCTCCACGGTGCCTTTATAGGGGTCTCATCCGTTCTTGGATGTTCTAGAATCTACTGGATTCCCTGCAGAATGGCGAGGCAGATGGCATCTTCTGGCCGCTCGTCATTTGAGCGTCTCTGAGCAGCTGCACAGGTGTGTGTCGTCTGCACAGGCAGCTGTCCTGCTCCTCTCTCTCCGCTCACCCCCTGTCCTCTGCCTTTAATCTCAGCCCTCCTCCCTCAACATTCTGACCTTTGCTTTGGTTTTATTTGTTATTTTGGGACGCTGTGTTCCTCAAAGCCGAGGTGAAACTAACGTTTCTACGATACAAGAGTGTGATTAACCACTTCTCAGCAGAACAAAGGGTGACAGTACATCAAAGCGCCGTATCCTCTCTATTCTCCCTCTCCTGCCTTCATTTAACTTACAAAGTGTACACAGGGATCAAAAAGATCAAGGACGATAGAACAATGTCTCTCTGGGCATCAAACTTCTGTCAATGTTCAGAACTGCAAGTGATCATACTACCACCTTTTTTTTTTTCTTTTACAGTAAACTATGCACTCAGACGTTTGGGGTCAGTAAGCTGTTAATATTTTTAAATTGAACAAAAATCACAGTAGAGACATTTTAATATTACAAATATATCTATATTGAATTAATGCTGCTCTACTCATTAAATCCTAAAATAAACGTATCACAGGTTACACAAAAATATAAAGCAGCACTAGGGTTTTCAACACTGATAATAATAAAAAATGTTTTTTGAACTCAAATTAGAAAGTTATTAGAAAGTTTTCTGCAAGATCATGTGACACGGAAGACTGGAGTAATGATGCTGAGAATTCAGCTTTGCATCACAGAAATAAATTACATTTCAATATATATTCAATAAGAAAACGGTTATTTGAAATTATAATTATAATTATATATATTATTTTAGTTACCTCATTATTTAGTTTTTTTCCACTCAGCGTATGACATCCAGTTATCATCTTAGAATAATTTTGTCCTCTTTAATTCAGTTTAAAGAGTTTATAATATTATGAAATATAATATCATATAAAATAAATATAATATCAAATCTAAAAATTGGAAAATAAACTTTGAGTGCATTATGGGATTGAGTATTTCACGTATGTCGTCCAGATGTTCCATGCATACAGGAATTCACATAACATACAGTATATTAGCACGCATACTACTTAATTTCATTAATGTAATTATTAATTAGTATGCAACTTCAAAACCAACCCACAGATAATGGCCTTTGAGATTCCTTCCCATCTAACCCGAATATCTTGGGCAGTTTTTCCAAGGCAATGTCACATTTGGCTTATTCATTGCGTACTTTTCTTTGTAGAGCTACTTTGGACCAATTTCAATAGAAAAAGTGCTCTACTAATAAAACAGAACTGAACTGAACTGAATTCCACTCTTGTTTCGTGTTGATATTCCCATCGCCATGACAACCTATCTTAAAAGCCCTCTCCATTTACAATTAATGTCGGTTGTCCTTTAAAACATTTATTTGTTGATTTATTTATACTTTATGCTACCCAGAGGAAACCCGCCGTACGTCTAAAAATCAAAGAGCTTGTCATCTACACACAGATCCTGTGACAGTGAGGAGGTTTCATAAGCATGACAAAGTTTGATGGATGCAAGATGAAAAAAAAGAAAAGCTATGAAAATGAGTGTTTTTCTCTTTTTTTCCCCCCTCTTCTCCATGCCTTGACTCCTCCATCTTGTGCTCCATGCATGAACGGGAGGCAGTCTGGAGTGTGAGTGGTGTTTCAATGACTGTTGCCCACAGAGAGGCACTAAAGTGTGCAGCCCTGCCAAGAACCCTCCAACCGATCGCTCATTCACACGCTCAAAAGGCCTGGATCCGACCACAGCAGAGACTGCACAGGCAAAAAACCACCCGGCCACCCATTTTAACACTGCCCTCGGGACGCCTCACATCACACGCTAACAATGAAGCACCATGGTACCGCCATGCTTTGTTTATCAAGGTAATACCATGGTATTCTTTCAAGTACTTTGGAATAATATGCATACCATGGTACATGAATGTAACAATCACTAAAAAAGGACTAGCCTATTGCAATGTGAACAGTTTTTCTGAACCTTGGCAATACAATGATGCAGTAAGATGGTAAAGCCATGGTACTTTAATGTAAAAGTATTTGAAAGGTACTGCTTGATAATATTTTTTTTTCTGTTAAAACCACATTATGAGTACTTTAAAATAGCCAGTAATTACTCTTACTGTGGTACATTTATGGCTTTTCCACCTTTAACCATCACTATACCACCAGAAAATGATTAGCACCATGGTATTACCACAGCTTTTTGGTTATGGCCTTAGAAAAAGTACTGCGGTGGCACCATGGTACTGTGACTGTATCAGATGGTAATTCTATGGTAAAACAGTTACCATAAATTATTTACATTCACTTAACATTTACATTTCCAAAATAGTATAGCAATAACGTCTTAGAAGCCTAAATAGTATTTTTAATGCGCTACCGGTGCTATGACATTCATAAAAGTACCTTGTTGTAGTACCATGTAAATACCATGGTAATTTTACGTGTTACCATCACCATATCATGGTGCCATCACATTTTTAAGGTAAATGGTAAAAGCGTGGTTTTATGGCTAATACCATCATTTTAGGAATATTTATCATGGTTATACAATGTTTGTGATTTGGTAACATGGTTATACCATGATTTTCCCGGTTATAACTTACAAAGGTACTATGTACTTGTGGAGGTACTATGGCACATCTGCTAATACTATGGTACTTTGAAACATAGTCAAAAATACAAGTTTGGTACCAGATAGTACAATGAAACAGTGGTAATTTCACCTGATACCATTACCAATATTGCGGTTTTACAGATATTTACCAGATAAATGTAACGGTAGATGGTAAACGCTAAATGGTAGTACATCATTTTTTATGGTTATGTACTTTGCAAAAACTACTGTGGCATAACAGTAATGGTATCAGATGGTAGCATTATGGTACTTTTCATACAAATGTACATGGTGCTTACAATAATACCTTGGTAATACCATGTTTCATGTCTAAAGCACCACGACATATTAATAAGCGGTACGTGTCCTGGTATATATCAGAAGTACCATGGTACCTCCACAGCACATTTTAAGGGCATTAAAGCTCTTCAGCCACATTTCAAGACATTAATTCCCATCTACAAAAGCAGCAGGCGCGAGACCTTATCACATTCAGAAATGATTCAGATCTAAACGTCTGAAATTACATTAATTCTGAGGCTCTTTCTAAAGCTGTCTTCATGCCCCGAAAAAGTCATTTCCATAATAGCTGTAAAATGAAGTTTCAGCACAGAATCGACTCCCTCCACCTGCTGGGACTGTCCTTCTGCATTAGCGGCTGACAGCGCTCGCAAGCACAGGATGAACAAACCCGACAGCTGAAGGTGTGTAAAACATCGAGCTAAAACGTTAATGCAAACACTCGCTCTCAAATGTCACCGCGGAGACGGGGGAGCTGACGGCAATGCTTTGACTGCATTTCTCACCTCGTCGCGACACGCTAAACGCGCCCAGGCTCAGGTGAAGGCAGTCGCTTGCGTGCGGCTCTCAAATCAGAGAAACAGGTTGGGACGTTTCAAAACATGCGACCTGTCAGCCGCCGCTTTGAAGCAAAGGGAAGCTGAAATATTAAGCATGTAAAATGCTCCGCGGAAATTGAGGTGTCATGTGCCTGACAGATGGTGCATGCTTTGCACCAACCGTTCCATCTGGCTGAAGTGACACCGTCATATTCAGAGGCTCAGATTCATCATGGAGCGTCTTCAAAGTTCAGCGCTGACGTTCTGAATCGCTCATTCACATGCATCATTAGAGCTGCAGCCGCGTTAGGAGCGATTACGAGGGGCTGTGTTCTGTTCCTCGACAATATCCTGCTTTTTAATCTCTTTAAAAGGCGTCTGCTGGCAACAGTAAACATTTCGATGCTTGAGCCTCATTCTCCTGTCTTGAATAATTCCATTACAGTTTATTGCTTTTCTTTTAACAGCAGAGTGCATGAAAGGAGGGAGCGATCGAGACGCAGCAGAACCATGGCTCAAATTCACGTTTCCCATTTGAGCACCATGGCTTAATGGGAGGGAGCAAACGTCCTTCAAGGAACAGCTGACCCAAAAATGAAAATCTGCTGAGAATGCGCTCGCCCTCAGGCCATGCAAGATGTAAAGTGGTTGGTTTGTTCATGGAGATGTGGAGGAATTTATCCGTGCATCACTCGCTCACCAGTGAAGTGAATGGGTGCCGTCGGAATGAGAGTCCGAACAGGTGATAAAAACATCTCAATAATTCACACCATTCCAGTCCATCGGTTAATGTTTAGTGAAGCAAAAGGCTGTGTGCTTATAAGAAATAACCATTTAGTTGTTTTAGCTTTAAACCATTGTTTTTTGGCAAAATCCATAATAATGCCTTTCTAAGTCCATCCGCTGTTGTCCTCTTTTATCAAAATCCTGGATCTTTCACAATTTGGCGTTGCTGATGCTGTAGATCACTAGAGGATTCTTATTCTGACGGCACCCATTCACTGCAGATGATCCGTTGTTGTTCAAATCTTTTCCACTGGAGAAACAAACTCATCTACATCTTCAAAGGCCTCAGGGTAAGTACATTTTCAGCACATTTTCATTTTTAAGAGAACTATTACTTAAAACTCAACAAACACGAAATGGGGGTTGCAACCCAATGTGATTAATGTTCGGAGTCAAACAATTTTGGCACGACATGCACTGAATCCTTTAAAATAAGACTGGGATCATTTAATGTAAAAGTCAAGTTGATTTTGATTTCATGTTAACTTTTTCTTTTTCCATGCAGAGTCTTCTGCATGTCAGAGAAAATATTTTAGAGCATTTAATGACCCCTGAAATAAAGCCGGTCAGTGCAACTGAACACAAAACAAACACTAATATATTCTCTTTTCAGGGCACTGGTAAAGATGAGCCTATCCTTTGGGCCGTTCATTAGTTTTGTTGGATTCACTCGACCAATGCAATCAGTCAGGGCTGATTAACACTGCCTGATAATTTCATTAACACTCCGAGGCAACAGATGCTCGGCTGTGAAACTCTTGTGTCAGGATGTTTATGCTAAACTGTTTCCTCACATTTTCATCGGGAAACGTTAAAGAGGTACTTATTTTGTCTTTGCGTTTGACAGTCTCTTGCTGCCTCCCTGATAAGCGAGCGAGCAAAAGCTCAGAGCTGGTAACTAATAGGTTATTGGGTTGATCCGAGCAAGAAAAAAATCATTAATATTTTGCCCTTCAGCAAAACACAGATTGCTAAAGGGGGACTGAACCTGAATCTAGACCTGGAGCAGTGTTTTTCAGTGTAAAAATTCACTTTTTTTATCTGTAGGTTGTTGGTTAAACACTAACACAAATGAAAAATGTAATGTTTTTGGCAGCTATCACGAAATATCTCCGTTGTGGTTAAAGGAGGAATTATAACTAGTTATGAATTGTATTACTGAATAAAAAAAACACTTTAATAATCAGATATTTAAAGAGCATACGTTTTAATTCACAATTTAATTAGAAGATGTTTTGTAAAAAATTATTTGTTAAAATTATAACACTATTTCAAGACAGCTAAAAGAATTTGTACTACATAAATGAGACAAATCATACATTTACATGGATATATGATCGCAATAAATCACATCCAAAATAAACGTTTTTGGATACATAATTTATGTGTGTACTGTATATGTATAAATATACAAACATGCATGCATATATTTAAGAAAAATATGTTACGTTTATATATTAAATATATATTTGCATATAAATTCTATGAATAAATATATGCATGTTAATATTTTCAAAATGATGCTCCCCAGACTGCATATAAAGTATACATTAATAATATAATTCATAAACATTTCTTAAATTTATCAACGCTGTAAACAGCTGTGCTGCTTAATATTTTTTGTGGAACCTATAATGCATTGTTTAAAAAGAACTGCAAATAGAAAACTTTTGCAATAATTTAAAAAGTCTCTACTGTCACTTTCGATCAGTTTTAAAGCTTCTTCTAATCTACCTTTGCTCTTTCCCCTTAACCCTTATCCCTCACAGCTACAAATCTTTTTTTGCGCTGTAGGACACGAGCGTTCAAAGGAAACCCGAGAAAGTCTCGCCAACTCCCAGTGACTAGAGAATCCTCTGTGTGGACGGTGAGGAGGTGCCGAGCTGCTGAGTCGGGCTCCAGGCGCTGAAGAGAAGCTGTCGGTCGCCTTCCCGTCAGCAAACCTCCCGGGGATCAGATGCAGACCTCTCGTTCTGAGGAAACTACAACCGAAAGCACTTTCCAAGATCCACTGTATGCGTACAGGCCTCCAGCCCACGGTACAGAGCTACAGGAGAGCAGATATTACGCAAGCTGCCCTACTGTCAGAGCTTATAAAATGGCAGTGATCTCGCATGCAACACCGTATTCTGATGTAGAAAGAAATATTAAGAGCTTATTGCTATTTTTAACACACCACATGCTTAATTGAAACAAAACCATAATGCCAGCCAACAAATTACGCTGGAGATATTACCTAACGCGTATATTTACAGAATATGCCAACGGATCTACATCAGCGTTTGTTTTCATATCCGATTAGGAAAATGTGATATTAGCAAAACAAACACCTGGTGATGGATTCTGAACCAGACAGAAGCCCATCGTAGCCTGAATCAACAGATCCACACGTACGACCAAATCATTCTATGAATGGATGCCTTTTCATTTTTTACTATATATATATATATATATATATATATATATATATATATATATATATATATATATATATATATATATTTGGCATACTGCTTTGCACCATGCACATTTCTTAGCATCAAGTCTAATTAGATCAATTAGTAATGATTCTCCACACACTTGACGGTAGATAGATAGGTGCGTAAGAGACAAAGACCAGCAAGGTCAAAAAACAATACCAATATCAAATTTATTTATAAATGGTGTTTCGGTCGTGTTCATCAGGAATCTTTATCATCAGGAATGACATTTAAATAATAAAAAAAAAGATTCCTGTTGAAGGTCATACGATCAAAACATTGCTTAATATCAAGTCTAAAATATGTTTTAATGTTACTTTTTAAGAGGATTTTATGATCTTTGAATAATATTGGTTTTTATGCAAATATTTTAAGTGTACCTGAAGCATACTTGCAATAGTTCCACTTTGGCACAATCAAATACATTAAGTATGTCTTTAATTGGACTTCAGGACTACTACCGCACAATTAAAATGCATTAAATACAAAATTAGTTGTTTCAATTGATTTGATCCAGATTTGAAGTATACCTGTTTAATGTGCTAAAAGTACAATTTTAGGCAATTTTATTGAGTACATAAATATGTAAATATATTTGTATTATACTTAAATATCTCCACACACACATGTTGTGTTTCCATGTTTTATGGGGACTCTCCATAGGCGTAATGGTTTTTATACTGTGTGTTATTGTCCTACACCAACCCTACAGCTAAACCTCCCCCTTACAGGAAACTACCGGCATTTTTAGATTTTTAAAAACTTCAATTCTGTATGTTTTATAAGCTTGTTTTCTCATGGGGACCTAAAAATGTCCCCACAAGGTCAAAATTGACTGGTATTCCTATCCTTGCAGTGACATTGCCCATAACCTGATAAATATCAGGTGCACACACATGGGTCTGGCTAGACATTAAATATGATTAAAAAAAATAATCATAATAATTCAAAGTATGTAGACTTTTTTTAACCAATAGATATTTTTCGTGTATAAAAACATATACAAAAATAATTACACAAATAAATAATTGTCATTTAATTTATATAAATATAATTTTTGAAAATATAGCCTAGTAATATTTATTTATTTAGTATATTTATATTATAATAAATTGACATTTGAATGAATTAACATTAATATATTAATTTTAAATAATTATTACTTTTTCACAATCTGCACTGCTGGTAGTTATGCCACTGTCTGATAGCTACACGAATATTTATTACTTGTAAAAAAAAACACAAAAAAAAACAATCATGGTAATGAGGCCTGCTAAACAAAAATGAAACAAGAAGCAATAACAGAAAGTGTCTATAATCATCCATACACTAATAAAAAAAAATCTTGCATTTGGTGGTTCCATGTAGTGGAAAAGGGTTTATTACATTATTTTTTAAATGATTCTTTTAAGAACTGTCACTAAAAGGTTCTTTGGGGAGCTTTAAAAGGTTCTTATGACATCGCTGTGAAATATGCTTTTTGGAACCTTTATTTTAAAGAGTATAATAAGAGTCATTATTTACATGTTAACGAGTGAAAAGACTGTTTTTATATTTTGTAAAATAACGCAATGTTCGGGTCGCCATAAATCCACAGCAAAGGACACATATATAAGCCTGTAGTCCTCCGAGGGAGCATCTCTCGCACTTGTTTTAGTTCCTATCAGACATTTCCTGCAGGACATTCTTGCCCTTTCTATTCTGATTTGGCTTTGTGTATCAGAAACTACGGAGAGCTGCGGAGAAAGACGGGAAGTGATGTGATGGGAGGAGAAGGACAAATTCCAGATGAGTGAGTTTCAGAAGGTGCAGAACAGACAGTCTGTCACCTAGAGAGTTTTAGCCCTGTGAAAATAACACTGACAGCACCGCCAGAACAGTTGATCTGATTTTTTGGGTGAGCCGCCGTGAATTTGCTTAAAACTTCGCAGGAGATTGTTCCGCGGCTGTTCGGTTAGGGATAATTCAGTCAGAAATGAGAAATCGCACTCATTTGCTCATTCCCAACCCGTGTGACTTTCTTTCCTCTGTGGAAGCGGAGCACGAGTCCTGACTGCTTTTATGGTGCTTTTGAAGCATGAAAGCCCTAGCTCCTATTCACTGTAATTGCACGGAAGAGAGCGACCAGCGCAGTTCTTCTACAAATGAAGGAACACCAAACACAATGACTCAGAGCAAACAGGGACACGAGAGAATTATTTCTTTAAAACATAACAAATTAGATTTGAGTCACCAGTATAAAAAAAAAACACTCTCATGTGTTTGATAGCATGGAAGGGCTCTATCATATCACCGGCAGTAAATAAAGACGGCTAGTGTAACTAAGATCAGAGTGTGTGCCAAAAAAAAGAGAACTCAATTATTATGGGACGCGATCCAAAGTGAACGCGAGGGACGCGATAACTTTTGCGGATCGAACACTTCTAGTTATGGAACTGTGTTTGAAGCAGTGCTCTTATCGTGCTGTTAAATTCAATTCATACTTTGCACTGTGTGAATTAAGAGAAAGCCAACTCGGAAAGCTAATGTGGAAATCAAGAATTTAAATAACTGCATAGTTGCAAAGCAAATGCTTTTTGTCATTAAATTGCCATTTTGTTTCTTTACACATCAGATTACGTGCAGGCAACAGAATAATGCATGCATGGTTAAAACTGTCAATCCAAACTGAATGGAACACAACATTAAAATGGAGCTAGGAAAAATAAATATGAAAGACTTAATATTATATATATCAATATTAAACTAGATTTCTCACGTAATACTATCCACACTAAATTAAGTTTTAAAGGAAGGTGTTGTCTAAATTCTTAAATCTCGTCGTTAAGGGTGACGTTCACGCCAGCGGTAACCGTACCTGCGGGTGTGGGCGTGTCTGCTTCGCTGTGATTGGCTGCTCACGCTGGCGACGGCATAAAGCCCGCCCACGACGTTCATAACAGGTGCGCGAGAAACCTTAACGCGTCAGACTGACGAATAATCGCAAAACAGACACAGATGTCACAAATTTCAGTTCAACATGAATTAAACACTCATTTGGAATCAGCCACATTAATAAATAAATAATAAAGCTGTAGCTGCGCCTCCGTGTCTGCGATTTAGCAAAGGATAGTCGACGATGATACAGTATAGTGATACTAATATAGCCTAATAAAACATACAAACAGTTTTTACGACCAAAAACCTCCTAAAATATCCGTTATTGTATTGATGCGTGATTATTTTTTTTTAAAGAACGTTTAGTTTTTAATATAGCCTACAGAAACAAAAACGTAGCTGTTGTTTATACTTAACGCTGTTTCTTCAACCTGAAGGCTGGAAACGTCAAATGGAGCTGGAATATGAATTTATATGGGACCGAAACAATCCAAACGCAGAGAGGTGTCTTTCCCTTCTCATTTCAGAAGATGAGCGCGCACGGAAAACAAACATAATCTTTTACAAGAGGACAGAATCGTGTTAAGGAGCCATATGCACTCGCGCATGTCCCGATTAAAGATGAGTTGCCCACGCGCGTGGAACTGAGCTAAATTTACACAGCAAGTGATTAAAGAGCTGCTCGGGGAAGAAAAACACGGGTGGATGAACCAACACAGTCGTTTGACTTCTTGTTCACGCATCTGCATGAATAATGCAACAGCATTGCATTTATTACACCGGGTCAGGGAGGGCGAGTGCTCCTGTTTTGGGGAGGTGACACTTACTGAAATCAAACTGCTCGTGTTTCCGAGGCGAGCGCACGATTCGCCAAAGAAAGCATTTGTTTTTATCGCAATCTTGCGCAAAGAAACTCATAATAGCGTAAAGGAAGCGTGCTTCTGAATGGACAGGCACACGTACGCACACGTTAGCTGGCAACAAAACAATGCGTTTCCACGTCCTTCCCTGCACTTTCATTACAGTTAAAGCGCGAGTCCAAAGGGTCCTTCTTGGCTGCGATTTAAGCACGATGCCTATGCGTTACATCCATGCATGTGACACGTTATAAAAAAACACATTGACTTGGAATCCCGCAGCGCATCTCTTTGTCCACGCGCGTTATTATGCAGCAGATCCACACATAAGCGCGTTTCTTCGTTATTTCTGCCCCACTTTTGTCTTGAAAACAATTCTGGCAGCGCACGCACGAGCCAAACTGATCAAAACAGGCACGTTTGTCTCCTGCGATCTTGTCCGCGAACCTCACATGTCGGCGCCGCGGCGACTAAACTCAAACACTTGTGTTGCAGCGAGTCTTTGTCGAATAGGCTGTGCGCAATCGGCATAAAAGTGAGGCGTGTGCGTTATTAAAGTTTCCAGGGCTCTCTCTGTTAAACAGCAGTGTCAGTGCATCGGAGACGCAAGGGCATCTGAATGAATCAGTGCAGTAATGAACATTACCTTGGGTTGTGATCTCTCCCCATAGGATTCCCATCCAAACCATCAAGCCGACCAGCAGAGCATCACTTTGAACTCCCAGCATGTTAAGACACAGTCCAAAGGGGTTCCAGCCCAGAATAATCACAGATGCGGCGTTGAAGTCCACAGCAGAGCTGCTTAGTGTCAGAGACGTGGAGTTGAACTCAAAGGCGGCGTGTGTGCATGAGCTCCTGTGTGTTCACAGCGCTGTGATGTCGGTTTGGTCTCTGTCTCCAGCTCTCTTCATCTCTTCTCTGCTGAACTCCGCAGTGTGTCTTCTGTCTTCTCCTTCACTCACCCCTCCTCTCTCTCTCTCTCTCTCTCTCTCTCTCTCTCTGGTTTGTGTGTGTAAAAGTTGCTGATGCTGTGGAGAATATGCTTCTACAGTTTAGAATCTGAATCCAGGGAATATAGTGAATGCTTATTTGTTACGGATAGATGGATGGATAGATAGATAGATAGATAGATAGATAGATAGATAGCACACATCAAGAACTAATTTCTGAGAATGGTGTGACAACTTACCCCAGTCTGCCTTTTACCATAAAGGCAATTTAAAACTCCCAGCAGAGAGGCTGGACTCTCCTTACATTACAATCAATTCATAGTGAAGCCCATATGATATCATGCATGACTTCACCGGTCTGGGGAATTCATAGTCCAGTAACAGCGTTAGTGCTTATCCCACATCTCTCATCTCAGGCTAAAAGGCTCCTGGCCTGCCGTAAGAAATGAGATAGACCTTGAGTTTGAGGTGCCGTGACCAGAGCAGACTCTGTTTCAAACAGATATGAGCGGCTATGTGAGAGGAGCCGGACAGAAACCGCATAAAGACCTCCAGCCCGCTTTGAGATACGAGAGGCTTTGATGCACTTTTACTTCTTGTCAGTCCAAGGGCCTGAACAGAAAGTCGTTTTTTCAGAGAGCGTCGTTTTCAAACGCCTGTTAGCCAGATCAAGCTGCTTTGCGATAATCTTTGTTAATTACTTCTGAGTGAGCGTTCCAGAAGAGAAAGGGAAAACATTCATCAGGAGAAATTCGATTAAAGGGGCAGTTCACCCTAAAACGAACATTTACTGACAATGCATGCACCCTCAGGCCGTACAAGATGTAGAGGATTTAGCTTTTTCCATCGGAACAGATTTGGAGAAATTGAGCATTACGTCACTTGCTCACCAACAGATCCTCTGCAGCAAATGGGTGCCGTCAGAATGGGAGTCTAAACATCTCAGTATTTCACAAGCAATCCACATCACTCTAGTGCATCAGTATGTTTTGCGAAGTGAAAACCCATCAAAAAATGTATTAGAAAGTCCTCTATCCAAAACTGCTTTCTCCACAGAAGAATTTATGTTGTCTGAATTATTATGAAATCATTAATGAAAACACCTTAATGATGTATTTGTTTTTCACAAACATGCACTTCACAAGACGTTTATTGATGGGCTGAAATCGTGTGGATTGCTAATGGATTATTGTGATGTTTTTATCAGTTGACGGCACCCATTCACTGCAGAGGATCCAATGCTTAATTTCTGTTCTGATAAAGGTCTTTGAGCTCTTCATCATTTAGTCTCTTTCAAATAATTTATTCTGTGCAACAAATAAATGATCTTAGATAATATATATCGACTTTGCTTTTGGTACAATGAGAGTCAAGAGCTTCCAGTGTTGTTTGGGAGGGATAAAATGTGTAAACCTTTATATCTTCAATCGACCGTCTGTTTCTAAGGCTGTAAGATCACTGCTCAGTGCTGGCAATGCCAGTCAGACTTACACACTAATGAGGCATGACACATGATACACGTATGGCTCATTGCCCAGCGCTGAAACCACTGTGTTTGCCATAGTTAAAAGCCAGCAGCTGAATATAACGATGCTGTTGCATTTATCTTAAAACAGAAAAAGTCAAACATATGAATCCGCTTACACGCATTCAGAGTGATGCACATTGCATTCAATGTACTTTTTTTTTTTTTTTTACTTCATGCATTCCCTGGCAACCAAACCCATGACCTTGGCGTTGCTAGCACCACGCTCGTCTCTTTAAGCTTGAGAAATGAAGAAAATCAATGAAAAGAAAATCTCGAAAGTGACTGACATCCCTCCCTTTCCTTGAGAAAATCTTAATTAGATCCGAGGAGGTCTAAGGATTATCTGTGATTTTCCACACTGTCTCCATGTCCCTGCCATCTATCAGCCGGCTTGCTGTAATTCCACACTGAAATGCCACCGAACGACCAAATCCACAATATGCTTAGTTTACTTAGGAAGTGCTGAAACAGGTACTCTGCAGCTAATGCGGTGTAGAAAGGTCCTTGGGGACGGGAAACTCATTTTTTTTAGTTTTCAGCACCTTTGGAGCATTTCCCAGGAACAATTAAATTCAACATGAAATGGCATTTGCAACCCGTTTTTGCTGCAGTAAGACGGGGGCATTTTTAAGTGAAACATGATATTCAATGAGACTAGTGCAGGACTCCACCAGGAACTGATGATAAAAAAGTAGCTGATACTTACTGTACCAGCACTGCTTAGTTCAATCTACAGTTTTTTTGTATTTTGCAGCAACAACTGTTAATCACTGGCAAGATTTTAGAAAGGCTGCATTACCTAAAATCATTAAAGAAAACACTGACCGTGTAAACAACTCTTTCTATAGCTTGAAATGATTTAGTATGTTTTCTTGGAAAAGAAAAAAGAGCATTCAGCACTAGCACTCTCTATTTATTTTCTATCTTATCTTCTTTTCTATTTATTTCTTATTTTTCTATAATTTAGACTTTATTTTTTTATTAAAAAAGGACCCTCTAACGCAAGCATTCCTAGTTGTTTTCTTTTTATTTATTATAAGAAAACCTTTCTACATGTACTGCATTAGGAAAAATAAGACTTGTCACTGCACTTACATATTACTGCTCTTTTGTTGGATTTGATTGCTTCTATTGTCCTCATTTGTAAGTTGCTTTGAATAAAAGTGTCTGCTAAATGACTAAATGTAAATTAACAAATATATATGGAATGCATATTCAATTTATAACACATTATGTGTGTGTGTGTGTGTGTGTGTGTATATATATATATATGTATATATATATATATATATATATATATATATATATATATATATATATGTGTGTGTGTGATATATATGATATATATATATATATATATATATATATATATATATATATATATATATATATATATATATATATATAAATATCTTTATGAACATTGATGTGCATTGATGAAAGATGATAAGACAAAATATGACAATATTTGAAAATATGGGAAAAAAATAATAAAAATGTTAATAAAATACTAAATATCTTGATAAAACATAATTAATAACCAAATAATGATTATCATAAAAGAAAAATCAATCATTTTGGCCATACAATGTATTTTTTGCTATTGCTACAAATATACATGTGCTAATTATTATATACTCTTACTTCTATTTCAAATTTCAGCATGACATCAATTCTGATGTCATGTTCGCTTCAAAGCACACGATCAGGCGTTTGGCACCGTGCACCACGTGTGTGTGTGTGTGTGTGTGTGTGTGTGTGTCATTCATTGCATTAGACGGCCCACAAATGCTCTTAGTCACCATTAATAATAGCTAACAAATGCTCATTGGGTTCATTTGTGCTTTTTAACTTAGACAGTGCGTGTGAGTGTTTCACGGAGGAGAACGGGGCCCACACACAGCGAGGATTCACTTGAGCCCTCCCACGCGCTCTCTAAACCATCCTATACGGCGTCAGGAGACGAGATTGTGTGAGTGGAGCTCCCATGTGGCTTCACATTTCATTTACAAGGCAGTCGCCTCTATTTTTTCGCATGTCGTTCGGTTTCTTCGGGCGAGCACAGGTGTGCAGACGCAGGAAATGATGAAGTTATATTAAAAACACACCTCATAATTCTGTCTAACGCCAATATATAATATTTGTGTATATAATATTGATTTACCCATCACCCCTCACACCTCATAATATCACAGTCTCTTTGTCCTCATGGCGTCTTTGGCCCCCTCCTCTACTTTCTTTTTATCCGGCGACTGGTGGACTTTGATGGTGGCGAGGGGCTGGCGGTGGAACCCAGGGGAGCGGCAGTCAAACACACAGCCCATGTTCTCTCTCCGCTCCGTAATCCACAGGCTGAGCGATCCGGTGCATGGAGATCTGTTAATAATAGATCACACGACAGAATGAGTGTGCAGCACATATGGAAGTGAAGGGGGGGGGGATATGAGATACATAAACAACCACGGCAAATAGAAGTTAAACTGAAATGCACATCCGGCTCCCATCTTTGAATTGAGCCTAAAGCACAAAAAAATAGTCACTTTTGCTTTTAATAACGCCGATCATTTGAAAGCAGCTCCTCGGTGATAAGCGGGAAAATAAAAATCAATTCTGAAGGCTTCTTCAAATATGAAAGAAATTCAGTTGTATCGCAGCTATAAAAAAATGCATTAATTATTTAGCGCAAAATTCATGAATTATGAGAGGAGTTCATAATCGCAGCTTTATCTCGCAAGAATAATTGATCTGAGGGATCTCTTTGGGAGACTGGGGCTAGTTGTCACACTTTTTTACTGCAGTGAATATTTCGAAGGGCTGATTTACAGTGTATGTAAACACAGTCCTGAATACAAAAAAAAAAAGAAGCAGATCTGTGACAAGTGGTTATTATCTTTATGGAAATGTGCTGTATATTTATTAGACTGATTTGAAAATCATTGCACAACATTTATGAAATGTACATAGTAATCAAAAGCACACACACACACACATATACACATATATATATATATATATATATATATATATATATATATATATATATACACACACACACACACACATATGAATACATACATATATGCATATACATACACATATATGTATATATATATATATATATATATATATATATATATATATATATATATATACACACACACACATATGTGTATATACATTTTAGATATGTATATGCATATATACATAAACATTTTATATATATAAATATATATATATATATATATATATATATATATATATATATATATATATATATATATATATATATAAACTTTGCTTAATGTGTGGAAGTGACTAAATAACTATTATAAAATTATAAATTACCTCAGTTATTGTCAACTATTTCCTTAAAGCGTGACCTAACCCTACAACTACGACAAAACTTGACGATATTCTAGGATTTCTTCATAATCATGATCATAATTTGGCTCTTTATTTACACTAGGCGTCTAAAGCAAGTTAAACCACCTGCAGACAAACACCTCGCGAAAACGCACCCATGTGACAACTAGCCCCGGTTATAAGAGAGGCTAATACGACATAAAACACCACATATTCAAGTACGCATAATTATGAGTCAGCTTAATTCTATTCGATTAAAAGATGATTATAAAGAAGTGATTTTTCAGCAGGTTCACGCAGCAGGTCGGATCCATAATTAACCCGCAGTGATCCTGACTTAATTACTGTCACCTGATGAGCAATTAACTTCCTCTTTAAACGTTCACAGGGCGCAAACTCACTCTTTCTTTTCTTTTGCTGTCCTAAAACGCAGCCCTGAGATTTATTTCTGGTGAGAACACGTAACCAATTTCTAAATAATTCACTTTCGCGCGCTTTAAGTCGGTTGATAAACATCTACTGTGTGCCTTTCAGTTTTCTTTTTCTTTTACAATGAGCAAAACCGAGAAACCTTTATCCACTCTTTGGGGTAAGACGTTACGCTTTCATGTTTCCAAGTAAAATGCAATTTAAAGTGACTATTTATTCCGTTAAAACGTTTCAGGTTGTGAGCTCAATGACTCCAATAAAGAAGAGTCCTTCAAGACGGATGATACGAACCATCAACACCAGCTGGCGCTAAGAACGGTTGGTTCCGTGGTTATCGAGCTAGACGTGATGTTTAATCGGTTTTTATCACGTTTAACCGGTTGATATTTGATTTGAAGATGTGTCTGGGTCACACCGCCAAAGACGAGTTCAATATCGTCGAGCTGGTAACCGGTGAGGGAAACAACAGCGCGAAAGCGGTTCCCATAGCAACGCTACACGCTAAATCTATGCCTACGGTGAGGAACTTACGTATACAATCTCTAATATTTAAATTTGAGTCACAAACATCACTTAACCTTGACTGTGTACCATCGCTACTTCGGTTGTTCACTTGGGGCGAGTTCCAAACGGCTTTTTTTGCTCCTTTCAAGCGCACTTCAGGAAGGGGACGCCATTTGCAGGGACGTTTCCAATCGGAAGTGATCTTCAGCTAAAAGCGCTCGCGATGCATTTTAAAACGCAGTTGTGAATCACTTCGGCTTCACGTACAAACATAAGTGGAATAGGCTGATTAAATTTCTGTCTGTGATGCTAAATATTTACCCAGTAATCGAAATAGAAGCACGCTTGTTTTAGAAAAACTTGAATAGTGAATAAGAGACAGTGAGACTGTATATATTTAGATGAAATAATTTATTTGCAATAATTTGGCGCACTGAATGGAAGCAAATACATACTAACCTCACTCTCTAGTTTTGACTGATTTGTGATGCTGTTTTACAGTGAAACATGTTTTGGGGAATATTTTCTATGAAAGTATTTAATTTTAGTTCAATGTTGTCATTTTAAAGAGACTAAAATGTGCTCCACATCAGTTTAAGTTGGACCTGAATGCTTTCAGGTCTATGCTCAAGTGGGTAATCATAACCATTCCGTAAGTCGTACAATAAAATCCTCTAAATACAAAACTTTAGCACTTTTTCTTTATAATAGAGTACATTTGGTTCACTAGGGGACAAAAAACACCATGCAAGCAGCAATAGTGAGTTGAATGTCAAAATATTATGGCGTTTTAAGTTTACTCTGAATAGAGCTATTCACCATTTTACCTCCACAAGTCTCTACCTCATGAGAAATCATTCTCCATTAGGTCAATTTGTCTGGATTGGATCTTCATCCACCCGTGACGTTTCGCCTGAAGCATGGTTCTGGGCCGGTGTATGTCGGAGCGGAACATGTGGCCCGTGAGTGGTCATTTCAGCTCTATTTTTAGCTACTATCTGTGGGTGCTGTTTAAGGCAATGGGTTTTGTGCCAAAATCTCTCCCAGTGGAGGAGTACTCTGATGATGAAGAGCTGGATGAAGAGATGGACGAGGAGGTTGAAGAAGAAGAGGAAGATATCGAAGAATCACCGGTTAAGAAGGTCACAAAAAATGGTGCTGGCAAAGTAAGGCCTCGTCTCATTTGTTTATACTTTTACGTTTGTTCTAATTCTCACTGCTCCCTTTTATCTTCAAAGAGAAAGAAGCCAGAAAAGGGAGAGGATGAGTAAGTTAAATCTAACATTTGAGTTTCTATTTCCCTTTCATTAGTTTCTCAAAGCAAACTAATCAAGAGTTTTTGTAAATGCAGGGAAGCCTCAGATGGTGAAAATCCACCTAAAAAGGTACCTTCACATGCTTTTTGGTTTTTTTTCTAAAGCTATGCACAAGTGAATAACATTTGTTTCTTTCAGGGTAAAGGAAGGGGACGGAAGGCAAAGGTGTGATCAGGCAAGGACCTGTGGATGACGTACAAATTTGATCACATCGAGTCTCGAGCACTGATCATGTTCTCTTATTGCAGATGTGGATGGGAAGTAGTGTGTTCCCAGAAGGCCGCTGCTGGACACTTGAGTTGGGAGCTCAAATTTCTCACCATGGTCCTATTGTATTTATGCTTTGTCAATAAAACGGTTGGAGGGGAAAGCAAACTTGTTGGTTATATTATTTTAAGCATTTTGTATGTGGAAGAAAGTGACCTGGTTGGCACACATGTCTGCAGCTCACATAATGCGAAAAGCACCTATTTAAATCCAAGGCACTGCATTAGTTATTTACCCAAGGTAAAGGTTAAAGTCACTGTAAAATCACTGTAACATGCTGTTTTCAGCGAGTAGATCTTTGTGCATTGGACCTTAAGTTGAACTGAGTTTTATGGCACTTGTGGAATAATGGTAACTACCACATTTTAATGACTTTATAGTTAAAAGTACTTTCAGCAGAATTTAAATAGCCTTCAAAACTGGCATATTTAACTTCCATTTTCAGTTCCTCATTGTAACGATAAGGAGAGCCAGTAACACTTATGCCACAAATACTGCAATTTAGTAACTAAACCTGGAATATTCTTTTAATCTGTTTCTGAAGTGCATTAATGCAAACCATTTGGACACTGTTTTCAAATTCTGCTCCGGCAAATAAGTACAAATTTTCTCAGTTCCTAGGCAAATAAGTTTAGGTTAATGAATTAATCGCAAAAACCAGGTCAGTCTCAATTATGGAGAGCCTCTGCTTTGTAAGCACAATCGCTGCTCTATTTCCGTTGTTTTCCTCTGTGAATGTAATGCTGCTCCTCTCCTTTGAAAGGTCGAAGCAAATACCAATGATTCTGCTTGACGTTTTTATTTACATCTGTTGGAGTTCAACAAATTTGCACTGACTGCTGAGAGGAAAAGCAAGCGCGCTCTGGTCAAGATTCATTTCCCTGACCTGAAGCACCCGCGGGTATCAGCACGGCTTGAATAAAGGGCATGTTTACAGTGAGAATTTTAGGAATTTCATGCGTTCACTTTAACATCTTTATGTGTACAAACAGTGCTCAAAATAAATCCTCAGTGTATTTGTGCTTCCAGTTAAATGTGCCTCAATGCATTCTGGACAGAGTTGATTCTCCATGTCTTCATCTACCCTGTCAAGAAAAAGAAAAAAAAGTGACTAAGCAATTTTACAATTTTATTTTTATTTGTCATTTTAAAGGGGTCATACCAAGCCAAAAGCCAAAACAGTTTTCTTGACCATTTTTTATTTTTATTTGTTTTTTTTTGAGGTTACGCATTTGATGAATGTAAACATTCACTTTGCATACACTCTCAGAAAAAAAGTACAAAAGCTGTCACTCTGGGGGTATCATTTCAAAAGGTATACCTCAAAGGTACCTCTTGCAGTGAAGAAAAACTTCTAAACACTAAATGATGTTCAAGTGATGTTTCTGACATCTCAAATCCCTGGTTTCTAACAACACAAATCCCCGGATTTCAGAATATCCCTGGATTTGGACTGAGAAAGAAGTTTTGAGTTCTTAAAGTTATAGTATGCTTCAGTAGAACATCAAAAGATCAAGGGAAATTAGGTTTCTCGTGATATGACCCCCTTAAATGTAAAGCAGGCCAGTGCAGTTTTAAGCTTAACCTCGTTGAGTCTTCTAGTCGACTTCTGCTTTTTTCAGGTACTTTTTCATCACCGAATTGACGTCCTCGCTGCCCTCGGCTTCCAGCCTCTCTCCTTGAGGCCCACGGCGCTTCTGGGATCCGCCAGAACTTGAAGAATCCGAGTCGGATTCCCTACGGGATGCTCTGGACGGCGGCAACTCCCCAAAGTGCACACTGAGGGCTCGTCTCTGGCCCGTTCGGGAGCTGCTAGATGCCAGGCTGCTGGTGGACTGCGCTCGTCGGATGGCTGGGAGAATGTCTGAGCTGGCGTCCCCTGCATCGACTCCGGCCCTCTCCTTGTCTTGGTTCCCAAGGAGTCGGCGATTCTGGAATACAAGGGGTTCCGATCCCAATTGCGACTCTCCCGTTTCTGCTACCAGGCCACCAAGTAGACGGCGTCGGATTGGTTGATAGGTGCCAAGGGGAGGCATGGCTTTCGAGCTGGGCTCCTCCTCGCCTTCTTCAGGGATGGCCAGGTTGGACAAGTGTCGGCGGGAACTTGCGGTGGAAGTCACGGATGCAAGGGAGTCGCAGGAGCTGAAGCGGTTCATCTTTCCTGTTGTGGTTGTGGTTGTGGAGGATGTTGGGCCTGACTCGGATAGAGAGCGGAGGCTGGAGGCACGAGGCAGGTGCGGACTGGGAGGTTTCAGTATGCCGGGTCGAGGCAGGTCTTCCAGACACTCCTCTGCTTCTAGAGACAGCGCTGAGGATCTGCGGCGTAGTGTGGAGGCTCCCGTCGTCTGATAGATGGGGAGGGACACTGCACTCCCCTCGCCTGCCTCTGAGCCTCTTTCCCACCCAGAACGCTTCTTCCTCAGACCCTCCAGAAGCTCAGATAGGGCTGTGGATGACGATGCTCTGCCTAGACCACCAGAACTTTCTTTGATGTCTTCGTCAAGGTCTTGCGTGCACGATCTGTCATAGGGAATAAAATATGAACAATATGAACAATGAATTTAAATTAAAGGATAGTTATTAAATTTTTTTTATTTACTTTTAATTTGTTGTTCTAAAACCATATAGCTTTCTTGCTCCCATGGAGCACAAAAGGAGACATTTTCAACTATCTGGCAAGACATGACTAATCATCATCAATGTCAATCCTCACTAGGGTTGCAAAAGGGTACCAAATATCTGGTGTATTTCCAGAAACTTTCTAAAAATACCTGGAAGATTCCAAAAAATCTTTTCCACCTTCATTTATTCACATATAGTTCCAAACCTGTATGAATTATTTGTTCTGCCAAACACAAGGAAAAATGTTTTTAACCAGGCTGTTTTGGGTCACCATTGACTTCCATGGCATTTTTTCGTACTATGGATGTCAATGGTGACCCAAAACAGCCTGATTACAAACTTTCTTCAAAATATCTTCCTTTCTGTTCAGCAAAACAAAGAAACTCACAGAACAACAACTATAAAGAAAATTATATAAGTGTCAACACCAGCAAATGATATTCTAAGCACGCTTGTGTCTGCCACTTTAAATTCTCAAGTGGCTTATAGCAGGATTTATTCTGATTGGCTCTCAAGGTTTTTATTGTGAAAGATATCAGCTGAAAAATATTGTTCTGAAAGTGATTCCAACAATATTGTTTCTCTGTGCCTTTATCATTGTTCTTTATTATTAAGAACTATTTTTAGATCTGTATTCGTTATTTTTTATAGTTATTGTGCTTGGTGTGAACTTTTAATCCTCACATAGTCTCAGCCTAAGACAGCATTGTCACACTTTCTTTCTTAAATGTGTCTGATTCAGAATACACAATAAAATGGGAAACGTTATTACAACAGAGTCTATAGCTTTTTGAGATTCTCTAGTCTTTTAACGTGCACCAGTAAATAAAGTTTATGAAGACTGGCATATAGGCATAATAAGCAACTACTGTAGATACTAGTATGTGTCAATGTTTAGCTGCCTTGTTTCTAAGGATTGGGTTACATTTTTTTTGTAACTTTGTTTAACTCTCATGTTGGGTGAACATTTAAAAGTATTAGCAGATATTAATTCAAAGTTAATTTCAAAGTTACTTATAGTTAGTACAATGTCTAAAATGGACAAAATAAAATGTTATAGCAGACTGTTGCTTTAACATTTATGCAGATCTTGATCGAATCACATATGGTTGCAAACAGATCTGTTATCATAACGACTTTAACCCTTATTTTCAATCATATAGGAATAATAAAGAGTACCTAACTAATCTGGCCTGGTTGTATTGCGTTGTTTATTGATGCACACTCATGCTTAATGATTATTAGGCTTCTCTTGCTATGTTACCTGAAACTGTAGGTGCTCATGGTGTCGGTAACAGACTGGCGGCCCGAGCTGCTTCCTGCATAAGGAGAAGTTCTGCCTCCTCGTCCTCCTCGCGGTACACCTGCCCACTGACGGATCCCTTCGCCGACGTCCTCAGTGCCCACACTGGATCCGACGCTGGACATGGTGTCACTGAAAATCAGACCCCATGTCAGTAGGAAAATCACGCTTCGTTGGAAAGATTAACAGCTGTGCATCATGCTTTCACAGCGCAAGCGATTAAATCAATGTAAGCCTGTATCAATGCATACATGACCTACATGAATACGATCATGCGCATGGCTCGAGAGGAGATCTCTCATCATGGGTGCTGTAACGCCACACATGGGGGGGGATATTAGCTCTGATATCCTCACTGCTACCCAGCAGGCCATGTGTGTTCAGTGAGCTGTGAGTTCATTAGTCTTGAGAGCTCTGTCATTATCAGGGCTCGTAGGGGCACAACGCACTGATCCACAGCCTGTTTACAGACTGACTAAAGCTGTTTGCTTGAGATCCCAAAACATAAGCTCCGTTCCAAAAGCTAGTGTGCTGTCTTGCTACTAACTGCCTAAAGAGGCAGCTGTCTTCTAATGGAGCATCCTACATTATTAAAAATGAAGTTTCTAACGGGGGTTTTGTGGCAATGCATTTGAACGACCATTTTGGTTTTCCCTAAATAATCTTTAAGTGATAAATTCTTTTTTCTGAAGATCTGAAGAATTTTTTTTAATTATAAAGAACCTTTTGTACAATCTAAATATTCCATGGAGTTAAAAGGTTCTTCATGGAACCATCCCAACAAAGCACATTTATTTTAAGAGCCATGAATTGATTTAGAACACTGTGCATAGGCATATATTTTATGCATTTGGCAGACACTTTATTAAAGTGATTAACATTGGATTCAAGGTATGAATTCCTTGGGAATCGAACCCATGAGCTTTGCATTGCTTCCTCCATGTTCTACTGTTGGAAAACACACAACTATGAGGAGCTTTTGGGGCTATGATGCAAGTTTTGCTGCTACACACAACCTACTAGTACAATTACTTTTGCATCATCATGTTGCTAAATGATGCAAGAGATACTCTACCGAGCGTGAAATGTGCATTCACACAAGTACTGGCTAAAACTGCATTTTTTATTAGATTTTTTTTTCAGGACCGCATCAAGTACAAACAGTGGCGATCAAAATTAAATGTCGAGGTCAAGTTAGCCTAACAAGAGTAGGTTAGTTTTTAAGAATATTTGATAAATTATTCTAAAGCACAGTATACAAAACTTAAATGAGATATATGAAAAAGAACTTTGATTCTCTAATAAAATTAGAGAACCCTTGCAGATACCTCTAATACCAAGTTATTAATGTTAATCTGGCACCTGGTGCTAATTACCTTAATTATATGACAAACTCTATTTAACTGCCAACATCCCTCTAATTTTCAAAGAGATTGCAAGATGACTAAAACCCTGTGACAACAGGATGACCCTTTCAGGTTATAATTATAGGCTAGTCATTCCAAATCTGTGATTTCTCGAATATTAACAAAAATACTTATTCATTCAAGTCCCCAAAAAAAGGCTGGACGTTAATGCGAAAAATGCAGAAGACTCTCAGTGATGAATCGGTTCAACACTGCAGCCGGAATTGCTTGACAGTTCTAACATTTTTGTAGTACAGTGTTGGAAATATGCCCTACACCAAATCCGACCCTAAACCTACCCTGTAGTGTTAACAAATGCAAAACTGAAAACACATTTGTTGACGCAACCATGTCATTTCAACTTCCTTTTACACAGATTTGAACAGTTTCCTTGATCAAAACTCTGTAAATTTGTGTAAAAAGAACTAAAAGGTTTACTGTAGTGTTCTTTTTTTTGGAAAACTGCAGTGATATGTACTTATTGGTACGCATTTTGTGTCTCACAAAAAAGTTGCATTTAGCTTAAATTGTTTATTGCATTGCATTCAGGGATTTAATTATTCATGGATAGCTTTAGAATTTGCTCAAATCAAATGACAGTACCTATCTTTAAAGAAATGGTTTCTTCTTGTGCGTGTGCCTTCGGTGACTTAAAATGCTGGGCAGATCACTAGGTTTTGGAACAGAGCCACTGCATCAAAACCTAATCTAGCTTCCAGGAGCTCTTACTCAAACATACAAGAGTAACAAAAAAAAAGTTCATTCTCTTGCATATGCCGTTGGTTCTCTCCAGCCCTGCTCTTGTATTTGGACTCACCACATTCGTACAGAGATTTAAGACCCAAAGCTCTGAGAAACTGCAACAGTTCATTTTATCCCCTTTTTCCACTCGCACAGACAACTGAAAGAGACGAGACGCGGGGGGTCTCGGCTAACGCGCATGCATTATTCAGAAGACAAAGCATATCACAGCTGGTGAACTTTTAAAAGGACTCTCTCGCACAGAGGAAAGCTTCTTGCATTTAACAAAGCAAAGTGGCAGTGTGGGTATGTTGCGGTTTTGTGTCTGATGAGTAGGTGTCTGTTCACATCCGTCCAGCAGAGACCCTCGTCTGTCTTCATTCAGACATGTGAAAGAAAGACGTGACCTTACACAAGTCCACAAACACTTACAGCACTGAGCAACAGGCTAAGCAGGCAACGTCAACAGCCAAATCCACCGCTGGCCCATCCATCAACATTTGCTTTATGACGAATTTTTAGACCAACGAGAGAAGGATGGTTATGTGTTAGACTCCGCCAACACCATTAAGCCACGGTTCACAAAAAGACGCCGTGCATTTATATGCAAAAAAGAAACCATACTGCATAAAGCAGTGCATTTTATGTTATGCAACTAGAGCTGGACAATGTAGGGAATACATTTGCAATAATATCTGGCAATATAACATTTGGCATCCTAGATGCTTTTAATACAGTAATATACTTCTTTGTCTGATTTAAGAGTATGAGAATGCTAAGAGAACATTTTCTAAAATTAAAATGACTGAAATAAATACAGTTAGTAGGTTTAATAAAAAATTTTCAAGGTAAATAATTAAAAATATGAAAATTAACATTTAAACATTTATTGAACTTATACATACACACACATATATATTAGGGCTGTTAAACAATTAATCCCATCCAAAATAAAAGTTTGTACTGTGTATATTCATTATGTATACATAAAGACACACACAGGATATATTTAGAAAATAATAACATGTATTTATAATGTATGTATATATATATATATATATATATATATATATATATATATATATATATATATATACATACATACACACACACATATATATACACATAATGAATATACATGTACATAAACAAAACATCAACAAAAACTTTAATTTTGGATGTGAATATTCATGATTAATCATTGCCCAGTACTAATATATATATATATATATATATATATATATATATATATAAATATCACTAGAATGTGACTAAAACTTCATAAAAATTTGATATCTATGAAAGAATCATTCTAAAAAAATGATTGGTTTTCTACATCGTCCAGTCTAATATGCAGCCACTGGCCTACTTTGAAGCCTGCATTCATCTGATTAGAACATAGAAAATGAACACGGATACATGGGAGAGAACAACAACAGGATGGGGGATGGAGTGCTTACAGATCTTTCCTTCTAGAGAAGGACTCCACAGCCGTCTGCACACTGTGTGAAGAGGGAGACGCAGTCAGAGACACGCAGGAGTGGAGCGGATAGCTAAAGTGGTTGGAGGTACGAGCAAAGCAAGCATATCGAATTTTCAGTGAAGTCTAAGCAGTCTGGCGGAGAAGATCAAAGTCTTGAACTCTGATACATCGGACCGCATTTTACTATGGGTGTCGAGGGAGGAAGGCATTATTGAAGCGCTTATAGTAGCAAAGTGTAGCCTTGATTTTGCACAGCGAGGAAAATCTCTTCACATTTCAGCTCAACCCGAAAAAAGAATGAAAGCAATTACACAGTAAGAGCAAGAAGTAAAATTTTAAACCCAAAGGAAGTAAACAGTGTATATCTGCTCTTTTCCTCCCTTTGGTTTTATACTGTGCATACGCGTTTGCAAAAAGATAAATAAAATGTAATAAAATAATGTTTTTTAAAAAAAAAATTGAAATTAACAGTTGTAAAGTTAGATTTGATGAAAAACTTAAATTGTAAAAAAAAAATTAATAAAATAAATAAAAAAATAAAACAACAATAAAAAAACTGGTAAAAAATACATTAGTAAAAAACGAATAAAAAAATAAATAAACCTGAATTAATTTTAATAAATGAAAATAGAGTAAAAAATATATAAAATAAAAAACAAGATAAAATAAAAGCAATTCTAATTAAATATAAATTACTGAAAAAAAAAAACAGACAAAAAAACCAAAACAAAATGCAAGCCACCTTCCCCAAAAGTAACAAAACAAAACAAAACTCAACAAAACAAAAGAGTTACTTCAAAAATCCATTGCAAATTACACACCATTTGGGAACATAGCTAACTTTCTTCAAAACATTTTTTTGTTGTCGAAAGAACCAATCACAATGTCGAACACTATATAGTGTGGATAGAATACAAACTGGTTTGCAGACAATGCTTCCTCCTGCTATGCTAGACTGTGGAACAGAAACAAAAAAGGAAATGGAAAAGGTCAAGCGCGCGTCACTAGCGATACCTTTCTGTATCACTTTCATCGCTGGACTCCACCTCCTCCAGCGCGGCTTGTAGATCAACGATTCGCCGGATTGATGTCTCCAGATCAGCTTGCAGGGTCTGTCTTACAGCGCTAAGCTCTTCCACTTGCATTTCCTGGAAACAGATAAGACAAGATAAAATCAGATAACCCGTGACGGTCACGCTGGATCTCCAGGGGAAATAAAGACCCTGCATCAGGACCAGAGAAGCGTTTAATCTCAAAATGTGCCCAATTAATTAACTGCCTGCTAAGGCCAGCATCGCTATTAAAGCGCTTACATTTTTTCTCAGAAACATAGAAAACTATTCAGTTATATAAAGGTTAAGTTGTTATGTAAATGAAATATTCAGAGGGACACTTCACCGAAAAAAATTAATTAATTCTGTCATGAATTACTCACCCTCATGTTGTTCCAAACCCATAAGACCTCCGTTCATCATCAGAGCACAAATGAAGATTTTGCTTAATGAAATCAGTGAGCTCAGTGGTTCAGCTGTAATTTCATAAAGCTATGAGAATTAGATTTATTCTTTTTTTTTTGCCCTCAGAAATTCATAAAATTACAGTTGAGCGAATGATGTCACGTGGACTATTTTGTTGGTGTTCTCGGTACGTTTCTGGACCTTGAAAGGCAAGGTCCTTACTGTCTTTGGAGGGCCAAAAAGTTCTCAGATTTTCATAAAAATATTAATTTGTGTAATGAAGGTGAACAAAGGTCTTACGGGTTTGGAGCGACAGTAATAAATAAACATTTTTTTTTGGGTAAACTATCCCTTTAAGATCATTCATTTTATATCCATCAAAATAAAACACTAAATAAGTTTTTTTTCTTACATGACTATACATTACTATTGACGTGAAATATTTATATATTATTAACATATTAAATATTTGTTGCATTATTAATAGAATAAGGTATAATGAAACAAATGACCAGGTCCAGACAATTTCTAACATAAAGCAATGATTTCTATAATAACTTCTATCTATCTCACCTACCTACCTATGCCTTTCCAAAAAAAATTATAATTTTTTTATAAAATTAAATATTGTAATGTATATATATATATATATATATATATATATATATATATATATATATATATATTATTTTTTTATTTATATAAATAATTCTATTACTGTGTTTTTTTGGCAAGCCTTTGCCTTAACTTCTGAAGTGCTTGTTTGCTAAAGGACAATCTTGCGTTATTGATCGCCAGCTCTTGTTTATAGAATAATTTGATAATGAGCGCTGGAGAGCCAGCGGAGCGACTGATTACACGATTCATTTTCCTCTTCCCTTCTTTGTACGTCCCCGGTCTCTTGCTCTCCTGGACGAGCCGCCACTGTCTGTCTGTGATTAATTCCCATTGTCTCCTCAAGGTTATTGATACAACAAATCCCATTCCGCTCCTCTCATCTCCATGACAACCACACCTTCGCTGTTGCCCCCTCCCTTTCATAACCAATAACCTGAAGAGCCTCAGCGTGTGTGTGTGTGTGTGCGCGCGCGTGTGTCTTCGCATCGGGAAGAAACGCATCCCAGACTCTAGTCTTTGTGTATGCGCCAGGCATCGCTAACACTGTAGCTAATATTCATAATATTGAATGCCTTTGACTCTCAGCACGCAGGTCAAATTGCATTACACGCCGGCAGGTGCTGTAATGACGCTGGGCCTCCTCCTTTGTGTTAAATTATGAATATTTACAGGTTTTTCAGGAGAGATCGGTGTATTCTCATGGGTAATAACGTGTCAGGCCTGTGGGCGGCCACTAAGGGGAAAATGCACCGAGCGGCTGCAGATATGAATACATTAGTTATGAGGACAGTCGTTCAATGTGCCGTGGAGTTTCACAAAAGCAGTACAATTTTAACACGCATTCTTAAGCTGAATTCAAGGATTAAAAATAAATGCAACATTATCAATTTCACACCTGTATTTGATATTATTCTTAGGGACACGCAATATTTGAATAATTTCATATTTTTTATTTTATTGCCATTTATACTACTGTTAGCATGTTCTTTTTTTATTAAAGTTTATTATTTAATTTATTTCTTTTTTAAAGAAAAGAATACTTTTATTCAGCAAAGATGAATTAAATTGGTCAGCATTTATCAAAATTATTATTCAAATCTATTCCTCAAAAGAAATAAAATGTATCATGGTTTCCGAAAAAAATTTTTTCAAGCGTTGCTAAAATGAAGAAATCTTTCTTGAACAGTAAATCTGCATATTAGAATGATTTCTGAAGGATCATGTGACACTGAAGACTGGAGTATAATTCTTCTTATGAATAACTTTCATTTTATAATATATTAAAACAGAAAACAGTTTAAATCATAATAATATTAATTTTTTTAATTAAATAAACGCAGCGTTGATGAGCAGAAGAGACTTCTTTCAAAATAAATCTTACTGACTGCAATTTTTGTAATGGCACATACTGAATAAGACCATCTTCTCATCCTCAAAATTAACATTTATAATATACTAAAATATATGAACAATAATATAAGTGTAATCTTAAACTAAACTGAATATCCAAGCAAATATTTTTCCCACTTTTTTTTATGTGTATTATGTATATCTAATACACACACATGCATGCATATATTAAAATATTTACAAATGTATTTACAAGCCTATGTGTATATTCTTATTTATATAATTTATAAATATATTTAACACACAAACATAACATTTGCATGGTGCATATATACAAAATAAATATACACAGTACACCAGATTAATCACAATTAGTCATCTGACAGCACTAATTTATGTATTTATTTGTTTTAATAAATTAAATCAAATTAAATTGTGACCACTAAATAAATTAATTAAATAAACTACAATACTCACTTTGTATGACTTTCATGGTCCTGATAAACTACTACTTGTGTGTTGAATAAAATAAATAAATAAATAAAAATAACTAAATAAATAGAATAATGTGCTGCTTCATCAGCTAAAGCAGAAAGGTGTGTGTGTGTGTGTGTGTGTGTGTGTCAGTCACCAGCTCAATGCGTCGCCGGCTGCTCTCCTGTTCTCTGATGCTCAGGTCGTCCATTTCCAGTTTCATATCCGCCAGTCTCTGCTGATAGTATCTAGAGTTCTCCCTCTCCCTGGCCTCGGCCTGGGCCGCCTGCTCCAGCTCCTCACCCAGTCGCACCACACTGTCCCTCAGACGCAGAACCAGCACCTACACACACACACACACACTCAGCGTAAAGATCCTCTCCGAGAAAGAGTGTTAAAGCTGTTAATGGGTCTGGACTGACCTCAAATCTCTTGACCTGTCCTCTCTGGAACTCCAGTTTGTTCTCTAGATCACAGATACGAGCTTCTTGCTTGCTTACGATGCTGCGGGTCACCGTGGACGACTCCAGAAACTGCACGCGAGCCACGCTGGTCTGCAGCTGCGAAGATAAGCGGCGCTTGTGACACACAACAACATCTGTACCGCATGTTCAAAATAACAACAGAACACTAGCATGCATGCGAGAACAGATTTAGTGCCCCTAAATAGTGTTTAGTGGGGTTTTTATTTTACCACTTTATCTCAAAAAGTTGAGTTTATTATTTCATACTTGTAATTTTGAGTTTATAACTTTAGGCTCAAATTTTTTTCTGAGATTTTGCAATTGTTTCTTGATAAAAGATTTTAATTTTCTCTTTTTTTCCCCTCCATTGTGAGTTTATATCTCAAACTGATAATTGTGACTTTTCACAGCATTTTGGGTTTACATATAATATCTTAAATTTGTTTCCTGGGAATTCTGTTTATTCGGTTTATTTCATTTCTGTTTGTTTATTTGTTTATAGCACGCGATTCTGGCGTTTTTCTCTCAATTGTGAGTTTGCATTATGGAAATTGTTCAATAAAATGTTGCAATAACCCATTCATTTTTTTATTCTATGGTGGAAACAAGCTACCGTTGTGTCCCAAATTACAATACTAATTTAAAAAGTGTTATATGTCTGATGGATTTTATGTTAATGCTTCAAAGCAGGAACCTCCTAGCACTAAATAGATATCTGTGAGTCGGCCCATGCCCGGACATTTAATGCATCACACATCTTCATCTCACCTCCTCCTGTAGGGTCCGTCTCTGTTTCTTCAGCTCCTCCATTTCAGCCTGAAGCTCCCGGATCTGAGAGATATCACTGGAAGACTGGGATAAACAAACATGTTTGGCTGGCTTTGGGATATTTTACATAACCTCACACACAGAAACTACTTTGAAAATGTTTGCCAAGAGCGTTAGAAATATTAAATCAATGCAACTGGAAATTCTTTCATAATATGAAACCAAATTTAATGGGATCAAACCGTAAGGAAAATCTAATAAAAGCTTACTGGATAGTCTTTATCTATTCAATTTTGTTTTGGTATTTTTATAGTCATTAACCTCAATAATTAAACGTTTTTATTTATTTTCATATCCAATGGTGCTGCTCAAGAACTGGAAACACTATTAAGTGATGACTCAAGTCTTCTACCGGTTGAAATGAAGCAAGCATTTAGCAAAATGAATCACCGATTTACTCAAATGAATCAGACTAGAGAGAAAGGATGCTTTAGGAGCGTGTGCGACGCAATGTGACAAACGACAGCATTCTGTCACGCTTCCCGGCTACGTGATGGGGAAAAAAAAACAGCTCGTTATTGGAAAAGCTGCACTGTTTTGAAAACAGCTGAGCGACTGTCATAACTCCTCTGGAGTGATGTCACTCCAGCAGACCTGAGCGATGAGGGCTTTGTGCTTCTTCATGAGCTCGTTGAGATCCTCCTGGTCTTCCTCCAGCCTCTTCATCAGGTCCGTCCTCTCGTAGCGCAGCTGAGCCAGCTGCTCATCCACCTGAGACGACAGACAGAGACGCACTGAGGTAAAGCTGAGATCAGCCCTTTGCTCCTTTCCTTTCACGTCTCGGGCCTCACCAGGCTCTTCTGCTTGCAGATGCTCTCCAATTCGATCTGAGCGTTTTCCAGCTCTGCAGACAGAGTCTTCTGTGCTCTTTCAGACTCCAACCGTCTGGCTTCGCTGTCCTCCAGCTACAATACACATTAAAAAAAAGAGAACTATAGAAATACAGACCACTAACAGGTGTTGGACAATATTGGCATAAATCCTTATTATTTTTAGAAGACTATGTATTAACAAAACAAACTATGCAAATGCACACTAACATTAAAAAGGAACTCCTTGAAAGAAGTCTCTTCTACTCAGCAAGGCTGATTTAATTAAATAAATAATACAGTAAAAACAGTATTGTTAAATAATATTAAAATTTTAAATAACTGGTTTCTATTTGAATTTTAAACATCATTACTCTAGTCTTCAGTGTCACATGAAACCATTCTAATGTGCTGATTTGCTGCTTATTTTGGACCAGCAAGGTGTTTTAGGCAGGTGTTTTTCATCAGGGAAATGCTAGCACCATTTCAATCCGTCTTCTAATCGGTGGGTTGTATATTAACCTTAACTGTCAATCAACCAGTAAAACAATAAAGATGATTTGACCCAGTATTCTTCAAAAAAAAAAAAAAGATAGGCCAGGTGTACTCAAGTAATGAGACATCACAGCTGCTTAAGGGACATGTCTGACATGATACTGAAGTGTTTTATCAAACCTAGGGCATTTCTAAACTTTTGGAGGGCACTTTTTGGAAGTATGCTTTCCTAACTCTGCTAGGGTTGTGTGAGATGAACCTTGATTAACTGCTTGATTACAAAATTGGAAGAAATTCCTGTAGAAAACGTGATTGTAGAAACGTGTGGCTCATATTTGACATAATAAAGCTTATGCCACAATGACCTCAAAGAAAAAAGATATTCATTATAATTACTAAATTCACTACATTTCAAACTAGTGGTTAATAAACAATATAGATAAATATGAGTATATATAGTACTAGTATTAGTATATATATATATATATATGTGTGTGTGTGTGTGTTTTGTGTATAAAATTATATATATGCGTGAATGTCGAGGATCGATCAGCGTTGCCCTGGGAACAAACACGGAACACCTACACCAGCCACTCGAACGGCATTCTGATTCGCCACACCTGGAGCTCATCAGCGCGCGGGCCAGATAAGCCCGGCCAGGCGGCAGCTTCCAGTGAGCCACGAGACTCGGAAACGCAAGCTAACCTGTTGTCTCTTTCTTTGTCTCCCAGAAGCTACAGCGTGGGGCCTGCCTGAGCTACTTCCCCTACTACCTCACAGTGGACTCCTCATTACTAAGCACTGAAACACCTGATCACAGCTAACGGATTCCTACACCACCCGGACTGGACGCTGATTCTGTGTATTGTCTAGCAGAATTTTCACTGCACCTTTGGTGGAGAATGCTTTTTCATGAGCCTCTATGAAAGGTTCCCCATCAACTTCTGGTCTTCCCCCAGGCTTCCCGGCGAAAGAAGGAATTCCTCAACGCCTCTCAGAGGTTTCCATCAGTCCATTTGGCTACCCGCCAGAGACGAGACCGAGCAGGAGCTCGCTGCTCTCAGCGCCGCCACTCAACCACGCGCGTTGGCCCGCTGCTGTCAGGAGAGCCTCAGCGCGCCTATTTCAGCATGCCGGCCGACCTGACGAATGCATGGCGGCTTGACCTAAGAGGAAATCTTGGGTAGATCCGGTCTGATCTCAGCCAAGCCTGAGCAGGACAGGCCGCCGAGGCTAGCGCAACACTGGCTCCTGGAAAAGCTCAGTGGATCAGCCTCCCCGGAATGCTCCAGCCCAGGCGGTCATTTCCTTTGGGAGGCCTTTCAGTGTCTCAGGAGGGCTCAGGCACCAGGCTGGAGAGGCTTGATAGATGAGCTGCTTGCAGATGCTCTCCATGATCTGGCCTGTTTTCCAGCTCTGCAGACAGATTCTATGTAATTGCGTCCACGACCAGGAAAGTCTCACCCTCTCATCACCGTGGCGACTCCAACCTGCGTACAAGACCTATGATCCTCCAGCATACACACCGATACACAAATTAAAACCAAAAAAGAGAACTATAGAAATACAGACCAATATAGGTTTTGGACAATATTGGCATAAATCCTTATAGTTTTATAAGACTATGTATTAACAAAACAAACATATGCTAAATGCACACTAACATTAAAAGGAACTCCTTGAAAGAAGTGTCTTCTACTCAGCAAGGCTGATTTAATTAAATAATACAGTAAAAACAGTATTGTTATGGCGATGCCGGCTTGGATAATTGTTAAAATTTTAAATAACTGGTTTTCTATTTTGAATTTAAAACATCATTACTCTAGTCTTCAGTGTCACATGAAACCATTCTAATGTGCTGATTTGCTGCTTATTTGGACCAGCAAGGTGTTTTTTGGAGGTGTTTTTCATCAGGAAATGCAAAGGCCTCCATTTCAGCACAAATTTCCTCCAGCAAATGACCCCTCGGCGTCATGCTGTCGTACGGATAGGTTGAATTAACCTTAACTGCACATCAGTCAGTCCTAAAACAATAAAGATGATTTGACTCAGTATTCTATCAAACTGCTAGTATAGGCCAGGTGTACTCAAGTAATGAGACATCTTGCTTAAAGGACATGTCTGACATGATACTGAAGTGTTTTATCAAACCTAGAACATTTACTATCGTTGTTTCAACTTTTGGAGGCCTATTTGGAAGTATGCAGCTTTCCTAACTCACCTCAGAATCTAGGGTTGTGTGAGATGAACTGATTAACTGCTTGATTACAAAATTGGAAGAAATTCCTGTAGAAAACGTGATTGTAGAAACGTGTGGCTCATATTTGACATAATAATATCATTATGCTATCGCGGATGTATGACCTCAAAGAAAAAGATATTCATTATAATTACTTTATTCACTACATTTCAAACTAGTGGTTAATAAACAATATAGATAAATATGAGTATATATAGTATACTAGTATATTAGTATATATATATATATATGTGTGTGTGTTTGTGTATAAATATATATATATATATATATATATATATATATATATATATATATATATATATATATATATATATATATATATATATATATATATTTTTACTATAGTAATAGTGTGACTTTTGAAGACCAATAATGCAAAGCTGTGTAAATCTGTGCTGTGTGGAAGATGGGATGGCAGTGGCACCTGGCAGCGCAGTCTCTCCAGCTGCTCCTTGGTACCGGGGTCGTGACCCAGCCCAGGCTGTTCTACGGTGGACAGCAGCAGCTGGGCATCACTGAGCAGGGCATGTGTGCGCTTCAGATCCCGCCTCAGCCTCTTCTCCACGTCAAAGTCTCTGTGACCCACCTGAGACCAGAGAGAGAGAGAGAGATCTATACATCACACTGAAGCACAAGCAGAAAGCCTTTACACTCACATCACGAAAGGCACAGGCATTTCTGGATAACGGCGGTGACTTTTACACCATAGGAAGTAATGATGCTGGGCACGTGAACACAAAGACATTCAAACCCCTCCCTGTAGAAAAATGAGTAAATTCCCAGAAGCTCAATAAATCATTATGGCTTCAAATATGAGATGATTTGTGAAAAATGGTGCACGTAAGATATGAGCTTTTGGTTTATTTAAATTAATCATTTGGTACAATGCACTTATTGTGTACATACGTTTTTACATTGCACTTACATTTTAAAATATACCTATATGTAATTACATCTGTAATTCATTTTTGCAATTACATTGACTGACCCATCGATTACACCTTAGCCCACCCTTAAACCTACCCATACCACCAAACCTGTCCCTAACCTTACCCATATACCACCTCAATGGCAGCAAAATGTTTTGCAATACAATAAGACCATAGTAAGTACATAGTAGGTAAGGCCACCTAATATAAAGTGTGACAGCTTTTTACCAGCCAATATACATATATAGGAATCAGGATGGATAATATAATATAAGAGACAGACAACATCATTCACTAAAAGACCAGTAACATGATTTATTACATTTACTAAATTACTATATTTGCTAAATATTATATGAAATTATATTATATTACATTTAGTGCTGTCAAACTATTAATTGCATCCAAAATAAATATTTTTGTATACATAATATATGTGTGTGCTGTGTATATTTATTATGTATATGTAAATACACATACAGTTAATATTAAACAAATATTATTGACAGCACAAATTATATTACATTACAATATATTGTATATAAACAAGATTACCAGGATGGACAACATTTTGTTTATTACTTAATATTACATTGATGAAACATCCTTATTTTATATAATATTGTATTATACATAGTATAATGTAATTAACGTCATTACACACAAGCCCAGCAATATGCAATAAAAACATTATTTGTTAAACGTTAATGAATGCCTAGAACATCGCTTGAAATCTCAAGCAATGCTCAAGGAACTAAGCGATAAGGTTGGGTTGGCAGTGAATGCACATGGCCTGGAAAAATCAATACATGCATGAAAACCAGGCGCTTTACACATCCTCTTACTCAATACCAAACTCATTGTTTACATGCAGCTCGGGTCATAAACCGGGGTCGTTTTTAACAGCAGCAGATGAGTAGCTTCATCGTATCGATCTTGGTAGTGATCACGCTTCCAGAACACAGTCGCATTAGAGAGCTCACCACGGCCTGAGGGCAGGACGTACAGGTCGAATGCGTGTACGATATCTCTAAGACCCTCTCAGCGCAGCCACAAGCTGTTAGCTAAGTTTAGCACAGGGCACACGAGCAAGAGCATGTCTAATGGCAAAAGGATCCTCCATAAACACTAAATGTTACACCGTGCAAACTAATATAGTCCAAGCAAACTTGCCAAAAGCATTATGTATAGATTTCATAAATGTTATGAACATAAAACAACGTTGATGGAATGCCCTTATGGTATTTATAGTTGATAAAGGTTCTCACAGTGTTCAAACATTACGTTTTTATATTCCCCCAGCTGAATTTTTTCAATACTGTTGCTTTTTCAGCCCTTTGTTGCCCCATCCCAACTATTTTGACACCTGTAGCAAGCATCGAATTTGAAATGAGCTCATTTTGTGCATAAAATAAAACATTTATCAGCTTAAACAGTTTTTTTAATGCTATCTATGTTCTATTGTGAATAAAATATTGGCTCTTGGGATGAAAGTTTGTAGTTTACATTTTATATATATATATGCAATGACTTTCCGTATGGCCTGATCCTTTTCGGTTTTTGACCCCGTCCCACTTTTTAGCATCCAGTCATTTGCTGAAGGATAAAACCAAGCCCTGCCCTACAGATTTTCCTTTGAAGTATTCCTCATTTTAAAAGTGAAATGAGGTATATAATGTAATTTCATGCTGAAATTAAACTTTTAATACAAATGAAGTTTGCGGAGCTTTAATATTTCCACAAACAAACTGCAATGAAGAGCAGTGACAGATTCAGAAGAGACGTGTAGATTCAGAGCTGGGCAGTCTGTAGTGCTCTTACATCAGAACAGAGAGGAACGTGACAGCTTTACAGATCCTCATAAGCCCTGATGTGACTATAACTCTGTGATCTATCAAGCAGCATGTCTAACCAAATGACCCACATACTGTATTTAATAAATATCACGCCTGGAATGCTGTGAGACGTACAGTGTGTGCAAGCAAATGTTTCAAGTCTTGCCATCTATGACATACACACAGTGTTTCTATTTTGCATATTCAATGTTTTTTAATTATACCATTCTTATAGGGTTTTGTGTGTGTGTGTTACCTGTTCACACAGTGTGGCAATCAGCCCTTCTAAGTCATGCTTCTCGTGAACCACCATCTGTTTTTCCTCATATTCCTGTTCCAGTTGCATCTCCAGCTGTCGGAGCTGCACACACACACACACACACACATACGCACACGCGGAGGCAGAAAGGAAAGGATGTTTCTGACAGGGTTGTAAGGTGGTCCGTCGAGCTGTAATTCATTCTGCGTCCCTTACCCGCCTCTGTGAGGACTTTTGCACGTCCTCCAGTTCCTCGTCCTTGTCCTCCAGCTCCTTCTGATGGATCTGCTTCATCCTCTCCATCTCCATCTCGAAGCGCAGGTGCATCTGTGCAGAACAGAGTCTGTGTTACTGCGCTTTTAAGACTTATGCAAATGTGGACGGTCACATGCTATTGTGTCATAACCTTTTCAATAGGTCGAATGTTCTCGCATCTCTGTACCTGCTCCTGCTGTTTGATTCTGGCAGTCATCTGACTGATCTCCTCCGAGCGCTCCTTGTCTCTGGTCTCCAGCTCACGGAGCTTCTTCTTCAGTTCAGGGATGGAGTCGGAGGTGAGGTGGAGCGGGATGCGCAGGTCATGGATCTGAGAGCACAGTTCCTCCTTCTGCTGCTGCAGGTGAGTGACCTCCACCTGACTCTCCTGAAATACACCAAACACACAAACGTGATCATACACGCGTCATGCGAACATGAAAACATCTAGTCCACACGCGAGCGCTAGAGCTAAAACACACACAAAGTCAAACGAACACTTAAAAATACAAACAACATCAACAACAGTAACATACACAAACAATTATGCAAACAAGCATATCATAAACACGCATTCAAAAACAAATATACACATAAAAACTGCACAAACACAGCGCAAGCATAAATTTCACACATTTATTCACTTTCCTATAACTACACTGTAAAGTTATATAGTCTGATGAAGTCAAAGCAGAACTTTTCACTTCTGCATATTTGGGATCTCTGGGGACTCGTTCAGTTTACAGACAGAGGACGCCTGGAGTTCACGGGCATGATCACAGATGGTGGACGCTTGACCTTTGACCTCGGCCCGTACCTTGAGCGTCTTGCGAAGGGTGAAGATCTCCGCACCGAGGGTGGTATTCTCCTGGATGGCTCTCTCCTTCTGCTCCCTCTCATTATCAGCCTGTTCCAGCGCCTGGGTCAGTTCGCTGTCAAACCTACAATCACACACACACACACACACACACACACACACACACACACACACACAGACCAGACAGAGGGCTTGAGACTGCATATTTAAACAACCAATGAGTGTGGTGTTGAATATTAATGAATTATATGTAAATGAGACAGACCTCCTCTGTTTCCTGTCCAGCTCGTGAGCGCGGCCCTGCAGGCTGTCTGTCAGCACGCGGGCGTCCTGAAGGTCAGAGGTCAACCTCCGGCAGTGGCGTTTTAGCTCTGTCACTGAGCGTTTGGATTGATCAAGCTGAGACTGCAGTTCCTGGACCTGCCACATGAGGGAGATAGAGAGACTTAGATCATCAGGAAGGGACCATGTGCCTCCCAATGGACATGACAGGGCTGTTCAGGACATTTCATCTGTAATATTTTATATCTGAGCTTTTAATATACTCAGTACGTAATTCTCTGCAGAGCAAATTAACATTTTAATATTAAAACAATATTTAAAAGCCTTTAAAATGCACATTAAATTACTGATGGTTACTCTCAAGCCAGCTTTTTAACTGTAGATAGCTCATCATATATATATATTAACTGAACTGTATCTTTTCCTGGGCAATAATGAAAGAAATATAGATTTGTGTGTGTGGTGAGGACTTCTATTTGTTTTTTATTGTATTAAAAGTGAAGTGTTAATTTAGTAATTTAGTATTATTTAAATACTACAATAATAATAATAATAATTTGAGCTAGCTAGCTTATATATATACATACATAAAGAGAGAGAGTTTTATATTTATTTCAAGTTCAGTCATTTAAATTCTTCAACAAACAAAATGTTAGTTGGCAAATCTATATTTCTAAATATCATCTCATTTATTATAGTTATTTTTCTGTCACACCACAGGACACATTGGTACATCAGCTTTTAACAAATCACTGAAAATATAAACGTTGAAAAGTTAACTATAACAAAGCTTATCAAGACCATTTATGTAAACTAAAATTGAGTGTAAGAAACCTTGACTAATACTATAAGGTGTCTCTTTAATTAATACCTTTGTATCCAGCAGCTGACGGGCCTCTTTCTCACCCTCAAGTCTTTCCTCTGACTGCCGCAGGCGCCTGCGCAGGAACTCCACCTCCGTCTGCGCACATTCCAGCTGCAGCTGCAGCTCACTTTCTGCAGGGTTCACGCGTAACCATGCAAACGCTCATTATCTTTCTTCGCCAGCATGTTTGATCGCATCTACGCTGAAGACTGTCTCACCTGTCGCCACTCCGCTGAGAGCTTCTTTACTCTCCACTTTCTGTTTTTCTTCCTCTAACTGCCTCTCGAGGGCCTCCAAAGACACTTTACTCTGGTCCACACGACTCTGAGACACAGCACAGAATAAACACACGGGCCCGGCGCCCGCAATCCAACAGGAGCAGCGGTGAGACGTTTGAGACAATATGACAGGCGATGTTTGGAAAAGCATACTAATCATACTGTTTTATAGTATGCATAAAGTGCAAAATATGCACCTTTTCTATATGCATGGGATACATTACCTACAGAACTAAATTAGCTGAAATGTGCGTTATACAATTAATTATTAGTACTGTATGTCACAAGGCACTGCCTTCAACTTGACCTTACATTTCTAGTGTATTTTAGTATATAGCATGATATACTAAAATAAGGAAAATTAAATAAACATTTTAATAAAACTATATAGACATAAAATAACTAATTAAACCAGAATTAAAATGCAAACAAAAAATATCCAAATATAAACATTAAAGAAAAAACTAAAATAAAAACAATAATAGTCCTTTTTATGATACTAAAACATCCTGGGTTGAGTGCATTGCATTGTGGGATACAGTATTTTATGCATATACTGCATTATCTATGTATATAGATTTTGATACAAAAAATATACTGTATGCAACCCATTATTTTTGTATGTGTAAAAAAAAAGCATCTAAAAATTTTAATTGGTTAATTATCATTTTTAATAGTTTTTATGTACAGATCCAGAAAATGTGCTTACTGTAAACATACTGTGAAGCAGAACTAATACGAATAGCATGATAAGCTGAATGTTGACATCGTGGCTCATCACATGGACACATCACGGATAGTTTGTGAGGCAATTTCAACAAATAGAAAAAGGGATACGGAGACAAATGATGGCTGGGCTGTACCTGCAGTTCCTTGTTCTCTTTGGCGAGGCGCAGTCTCTCCGTGCGCTCAGTGTCTAGAGCTTGACTCATGGCCTCCCCTCTGAACCTCTCATCACTTAATTCAGATACAACAGCCGTAACCTACACACACACACACACACCCCATCATCTGTCAATGTCTCAGCAAAAGAGCTGTTCATTCATCAGCGGCAGTCATATGACAGAGATTAGCACTTCATGAGCCGATCACAAGCGAGTTTGTGTTAATATGCTTTCGCTGATGAGAATTCATAACCAGACTCCATCCATCACTGTGAACACCGACTGCTGGAAAATTTGATTTTGCCATTTCTGATCTGACAGTATCGTTTCATGTGTGGCTCTGGGGGCACGGCGCAAACATATACCTTGGTCTCCAGGTTGTCTGCGGTCTGACGCAGCTCATTTCGTTCTTTCTCTGACTTTTCCAGACGTCTCCTCAGAGCAGTAATCTCATCCTGGCCAACAAAATGTGATGCAATTATAATGGAGTGAAATAAATCTGATAAGCAACATCGGTCTAGACAGACAGACAGATATAAACAGACAGACAGATTGATAGATACACAGATCATAGACAGATGGATTATAGATAAATAGACAGACAGACAAACAGAAAGACAGATAGATAGATAGATAGATAGATAGATAGATAGACTACAGATAGACAGATTTTTGTTAAAATTAATTCAATGTGACTTTAACTGTCATTGTACATCTTGATTATTTAGAGGTTTAAATATGTATAAAATGAACTTCTTTGTGAATGTGTCAGTACCTCTTTGGATCTGAGCCTCTGGTCATCTATGTTGACATCCAGAAGGGGGCGTACTCTGCACAGCAGCTTCCACCAGCTCCAGTGAGCCACTGCCTTGAGGACTCGCACATTTCTCTGAATACAGCTCACTGCCATCTGCTGAACCTGATCCCAGACCAGCACTCGCATTAGACGCTGCATCAGACCCACACTGACAACTATACACAAGACTATCTATCATTAAAAGATGTGTTTTCACTCATTTCCAAGCATTAATTTTTCCCTTTGAAGTTAATCAAGTAATATTGCAGCGGCGATTTAGTTAGATTGTCCATTTTACGTTCTCTCACTGAACACTGGGTCCCTATAAAGAGACTCAGAGAGTCATTTCTGAACACATATCCGCAGATCTATAAAGAGCGCCTGTTCCAGAAGAGGACAAAAGAGACTCACCTTCATGCGGCGGTACTTCTGGCGGCCCAGATGACCCAGACAGGATGCTTGAAGCTGCACCAGCCAGCCGCTCAACAACTGATCTCTCTGTTGGTCTAAAGACCTCAGGACACCACGTTTCATAAACACCTTCATAAACACACACATCTGAGTGAGAATGACCTGAATACTTCAGACGTGAAGGATGAACCTGTGTATGTTACAGGTACTTCTTGATTATTACACATAGATTGATAGAACGATAGACAGAACAACAGATAGACAGATAGATACACAGATAGATAAGAGAGACAGTGACAGATAGATGAATAGACAGAACAGAGACATAAGATATACAGACAGACAGACAGATAGATAGATAGATACACAGACAGAAAGAGCAGAGACAGACAGATAGAGATAGATAGATAGATAGATAGATAGATAGATAGATAGATAGATAGATAGATAGATAGATAGATAGATAGATACACAGACAGACAGAAAGATAGAAAGACAGATAGATGACTGGCTCACCCTGCTCGCTCCTAAAACAATGCTTTTCTTGTCCAAATCCAGATCAATCAATAATTCCTCCACAGCCTGATAAAAGGGATGCAAACACAAACAGACAGAGCTCAGGCCCACTTTTGGAACAGCAGCTCCCTGAATCAATGAGGGCTGTTCAAGCAAAAACTAGCTAATCAATAAACAAGTTAATAAACAGGGAAATAAATAATGTTATCATTTCACATCATTAAAAATAAATGACATTTTAACAGAGGGTAATGAGGCGCGTGTGTGATTCAGGACGTCCAGACCTTCCTCTCGTCTGGGGTAATGAAGACGGAACCGTATCGCTTCATTATGGGAGCAGAGAGGGCCTGAAAACGACAGCGGAAATCACCAAGGGACATGTGCTCAGGGTAGCCTGCAACGCAGATAGAGACAGAGCTGGCATTCGGTACTAGTTGACTGTATAATATGCAACCAGATTTGGTTTTCAGGAAGAGAACTGCTTCATATGTTCAGTATGTTTGAAATGCAGCACACAACCTGAGCAATCAATCAAGACTTTACCACAAGTGGTTAAAATCTCCAGTCTTAATGTATTCACCCCCAGGCCAGCTAGATCTAGATGGGTTTGATTCGTCATCTTCACTTGCTCACAAAAGGATCCAGTGAATGGGTGCCGTCAGAATGAGAGTCCAAACAGCTGATAAAAACACCACAATAATACACATGAATCCAGTCCATTAATTATCATCTTGTGTAGTGAAAAGCTGTGTGTTTATCCACCATTTACATGTTTGTAACTTCAAATCATATTATTGATATAAAATCATAAAACTCATCTGAATATGCACAGATCAAGCACTTTTTAGCAAAAACCAAGTTGCAATACGGTTCTAAACATTTTGATTTGAGAAGACAACAGGGGAAGGACTTTCTCACTGGAGGATGACTAATATTTTATGGGCTTGTATTTTGTTACAAGTGGACCGTGGGGTGGATTACTTGTGTATTATGATGTTTTTATCAACTGTTTTGTCTCTCATTGTGACGGCACCCATTCACATCCATTGCTGAACAAGTGAAAAAACAAAATCATCTACATCTACATCATCAGAAGGGCTGAGGGGGAGTAACTTCTCAGTAAACAAACAGATACAGAGATACTTGCAGCTAATTCGCTTTAATGAAGAACAACAAAAGTTATTAGAGCCCCATACATGATAAGAAACAAGCATATGTGTGTGTGTGTGTGTGTGTGTGTGTGTGTGTGTGTGTGTGTGTGTGTGTGTGTGTGTGTGTGTGTGTGTGTGTGTGTGTGTGTGTGTGTGTGACCTGTTCGGTACAGCTGCAGCGCCGGCAGCAGGTGTGTGGAGTGCAGCTGTACACGCAGTGCTGGGACATCAAAGCCACAGCCATCTGTCTTCACACTCAAACACTGCAGGAAGACGGGCCGTGCTCGCCGAATCAGATTCACCAGAGCATCCTGCTCAGAGAGAGAGTCACGGAAAGAGTCAAGAGGGTTTGCAGACAAAAGGCAGATGGAAACGGCTTCGCAGCGGTTCATTTGTTTCTCACCGCCTGCAGCTTGACGGCGATGCACTGCGAATGTCTCCTGAGGGCCGCCATCCCGCCGCTCAGAGTCTTCCGCACCGTGCCGCATCTCTCCAGAGAGCGCTGAGAGCCGCCCTCCACGCCACCCAAACCCCGGCACAGAGGCGGCACGGACGCCCGCCCGCCGAACAGGGCCTTCACCGCTCCGCTGAGAAAAGGAACGAGGAGAATCAGAATTTAATTAGATTTTAATTGGTTGGGAAGTATTTTTTTTTTCCCTCAAACGTACTCCAGCGAAGTACAAATGGTATAAAAGCCATGTTTAGCACACACAAACTACAGAATTTATTAAATAAACGTACTGTCATCTCAAAATTATTATGGAAATAAAAGTGGCAAAAATGCATGTGGTGCAATGAAAAAAAAGTCAGTATTTTCAGACATAAAGCATAGAAAAATGGCAACGTTAAAGGATCATGCCTATTATAATTTTTTTAATAAGCTCATTTTCCAGCTCCCCTTGGAAACAGTTGAGTATTTAAAACTGTGACTAGACGGCTGATATGTCTAGGAACTATATGGCTGCAGCAGGCGCTATGATATTACACAGCACCTGAAAATGTTGGGCGGGCATAACACATAACCTCCTACAGTACTGATCATTTAAAAGTTATTATTATTAATAACATGTTGAATTTCTGGTAATCTCTCTATTGTTATAATCAATAAAAGTGTCAAAATAAATAGTATATGGTGTCAGGCATTGCTAAAACAGTTTAGAGAACAAATGTCAAAGTGACATTTTTATATATAATTATTATATATATTATTATTTAAAAAAAAAATCTAATCATGTGTTTAGAAATTCTACTTTGCTTTTTGTTCTGCAAAGTATATCTATAGATGATTTAAAACACATTCAACTTGATGGACATTCAATTATTTAATCTAATTTTAAAACAATTATATATATATATATATATATATATATATATATATATATATATATATATATATATATATATATATATATATATATATATATATATAGAACAAGTTGAATGTGGTTTCTTCAAATAAAGATAGTTTGCAGAACAAAAAGCAAAGTAGAATTTCTAAACATGATTGTTTTTTTATATTTAATGTATGTTATACAATGCAATGTTATTTAACTGAATCTAGTTTTCTAAGAAGGCTTTCATATTTGAGCTGTTGCTCAAACAAACATCTGACCTAAAAAGTGAATTAAAAAGTGAAGAAAAGTTATATATATATATTAGTTGTTTTTTTATTATACAACTAAACAACAGAGTTAGTTTTAAGTTCACGAACAGTTGGGTTTACAGCTGTTATGAAAGCAATCTGGCACGGTCTGTACACATAAACTAAGAGTATTAATGTTGCACGCTGCGTGTCTACAGAGGAGCTGTGTTTAGTGAGCAGCCCAAATTCTTTTCATTGCTTGCTGCGCATTTTTAGCACAACAGAAAAAGCACAAAAATGTAAAGCAAGCGAGCAAAAAGTTGTCGACACCAAGCTCGCGGTAGCCTCACACCGATGCCGTCTGTATTCACACTCGTCTTTATTGCGGCGCGTTTGCGTCATCGGAGCGAATACCATTGTGAGCGCTAGCAGCAGATGTTTATCCCTGTTGCTAGGTAACAGTTCAGAAAGACAAGACACCAGCTTCACTGTGTTTTTGAATTTGATTTGAACTGAACACACGCAGCACTTGCGTTTGTCTACTGTAGACGAAGTGCAGAAGATGCATAGAATGTGCGATGCTCTCCAACAGCAATTTATTCAGTGACAAACAGCTATGAGAAATGCATTATACTATATTTGATGCTGAAGAATGCAAAAATGCTAATTATATGTCATAAATGTCTCTTCTGTTGTTAAGGGGCGGACTGTTGTCATACTAATTCACATGAACATATATATAATGTAATAACAATATCTTAAATAATAAATATATGCTAATATATATTTTATTATACATATTAGTTCATATGCACCAGACATATTCAATATTTTAACAAATATAAAAAAAAATACTCCCTCTGAAAAAAAAAGGAAAAGTCCTTGTATGTCAACACTTTTGCAGTCATAAAATAAAATAAGAAAATCTATAAAATAAAATGTAAAAAATTAACATTTTATTTTAATCTGCAAGGTACAATATTAGACATTTTATTGAAGGAAAAGCTTGAAAGTGCAAACTAGTTTTACTACCATTTTTGGTATTTGTGGTACATAGCTGCTATTTTTTGTGGAACTTTTATTCATATAAAATTGGAGAGACTGAAGATTTTAATGATATAATGAATATCTTAGTAATACTAATAATAGCAACTTCATTAATAACTTTTAATGATTATTTTCAATTTAAATTTGAATATTCTGAATATTATCTGAGGAAAATCTACTAGAGGTCTGCAGTCTCTTACATTGAGGAGTTCTGCAGGAGGGAACTGGCGTTAAGGACAGACGGGTTGTTCTGGACCTGACCGAACCAGCCTGAGAGATCATAGCGGACTGGATCTGAACCCATCAGGTGAGCGATCTCACACTGCAGAGGCTGCTCGCACTGACGCACTGAGAAACAAGCAGAAAGATGAAACCTGAGGGAACTTCTCAAAAAAAAAGCAGTAAAAGCAGCGAGTCAGAGTCAGGCTGGAGTACCTGTGCCGCTGAAGTACTGACACAATCTTTCCAGAACTGCGCTCTCGGTGGAGCCCGGAGTGACCATCTCTTCATCCAGAACCCACAGGAGACCTCGAGAGTCGCCTTCTGACCCTCGAACCTGAGAACACACACACAGACGCATGCTGGGAGAGTTCATGGGTGACTGACGAGCGTGAGGATCGGAGAGAGATACCTGCAGTCCAGGCTGGTCAACAGCACACACCGCCTCTGACGGACTCGTCTCCGGGGCTGAGAAATCCACAGCTACTCCCTCCTGTCAAAATCACTCAGGAAGTTAATAACGATCTGAAATTAGCATCATCGTATCAAATAAAGAGGCCAAAAAGTTTTTAGATATAGCTGACCAAACAACAAAAAGACAGTAAAACATACAGAAATATTAATATATATTATATCAATTGTTATTTCATTTATTTATTTATTGCATTGATTTTATACGTTATAATATTTGGCAAAAAAGTAGTGCCGTGAACATAATGGGTATAGCATTTTTTAGCCTTATTTATCGACTAAATAAAAAAATGGCAGTAAGACATGCAAAAATAAAAGTTATAAAGTAAGCATGGACAGGATTGTCGTTTTATAAATTAATAAAAAACTGTATCCAATTAAATATATCAATAATGTGGTTGCCTTTATCAAAACTATTTTTTTAAGGTTGTCAATAAAGAAGCCAAAAATATTAATAATGTGGTGCCTTTTAACATCTAATCTATTGAACAAATAGCAAAATGGCAAGTTTTAAATATATATAAGAACGATACTTTACTTTTCAATACTTAATTAAATTACATTTTAATCAGCATGCTTCATATTAAATAATCATTAAATAATCATATCCCATATTTGATTGGGACTGTGATATAACATTTTATAGTTTATTGACCAGATAACAAAATGGCAGTAAAATATACATAAATGATAAATAATTATGGAAATGTTCTTTGTTTTATACATTTTATACACTTTATTTATACATTACTTTTATATGAGAAAATGTAAAAACAAATTTAATTTCAATCAGAAAGCTTAACGTTTGTTTGCATGAATTATTCGAGACATCGGGACGGCGTGTGTACCTGTGTGTATCTCTCCAGCGTGTGTGTGAATGTGTGGCTGAAGTAATGCTCCAGCAGTCTCTCCTGTAAGTAGTTGTGACAGAGCTCTGAGAAGCCGGCGGCCCGCTCGTCACCGCTGTGTCTGGGGTTCCTCAGGCCCGGAGTGTCCACCACCATCACCGAGGCCAGGGTCAGCTGCTGAGAGTGCAGCGCTCTGGAGAGAGAACCGGAGGAAGTCTGGGCAACACTGCTAGATCACTCCAGAAAGATACTACTGTCAGCGAACGGTGCGTTTACCTGTTGATGAGAGACACGATAGAGGTGAAGAGCTCCTCGTACAGACCAGCCGCCATCCCTTCAACACACTGAGAGGCACTCAGTCTCGGACCTGAAACACACGCACACACACACACACACACACACGGATAACATTTTTCACTTTTAGGACATCTCTAAATAGAGCTTGTGTATGAGTCTGCAAACTTTTGCTGACTAAAAACTAAGATTTTTTTATGTTATTAGAAGAAGCTTTATTCTGCTCCAAAACGCTATATTTATTTGATCTAAATACAATAAAAACATTAATATTGCGAACTGTTATTACAATTTAAAATAGCTGTTTTCTATTTGAATATATTTATAACTACATTCATTTCTGTGATGCAAAGTTTTCAGCATCATTCAGTGTCACATGATCCTTCAGAAATCATTCCAATATGCTGATTTGGTGCTCAAAAACATTTCTTCTTAATATTAATGTTGAAAATAGTTTCTTCATATTTTTGTACAAACAGTGATGCACTACCAACTAAAAAAATAGGCTAAGAAAGATTAAAAAAAGAAAAGAAAGAAAAAATAAATAAATATTCTTTTATTTAGCAGCGAGGCATTAATTTGATCAAAAGTGAAAGTAAAAACATTTATACTGTTAGAAGATTTTGGGTTTTTGCTAATGTCCTTTCATGGCGTGTGTAACTCAGCAAGTGAATGAAAACATCTTTCAAACTTTTTAATTTGAAAGTACACCGTGTATACAGTTATTGTCTCTTTTAAAAGAATGAGTCGACTCTGAATAATTGAAATGAGTCGTTTTTAAAACGCCATTATAATAAAACATTAGCATATTACTGCCCACTTTTCACGTTGGTCTAAGTGAACATGTGAATTCATACTTTGCCATGTCCAAAACTCACAAACACTGCTTTAAATGAAATCGACCAATCACCAGAGGGTAATATATAATATATTTCTGTGTATTTATTATATATATATATATATATATATATATATATATATATATATATATATATATATATATATATATATACACATACAGAATATGTGTGTATACATTAATATATTTATATTATTATTATATTTCATATTATATAAAAATATATTTCATATATAAACATAAAATATTTTTATATAAATATATATATATATGTTTGTACTTATACATACAAAATAAATATACACACATATATATTACGTAAAGAAAAACTTTGACAGCACTAATATCCATATAATAAATGCCCGGTACATTATCTGTAGTTCCTCTCTACACAGACTGTGGTGTGTGTGTGTGTGTGTGTGTGTGTCTGACCGTCCTCCGGTTCCTCTGCGGCGCGGCGCTCTCTGACGCCTCCGGTCGCTCTCTGCAGTAACTGCCTCAGGTGGTGTTTGAAGACGGCGGTGTGGAGCTCCTCTCCCTCACAACCCAGGATGGCGCTGGCCGTCTGCGCGCTGTCAAAACTCATAAACTGCTTACGGCCCACTGAAGCCGCGCAAGAACGGAAAAACAGAGAGTAAAGCCTCACCTAATACTTTTCGCTTGACAAAATACAGCCGTGAGTCTAGTCCTGATTTACCCTTGCATGTTCCTGCGACGCCGAGATGGTAGATTCCTGCCAAAACATGCCAAATGGCTTTCTGCTCATCCGCTGAGAATCCTAAAGTGTTCATGGCGGCCAGTAGCTTCCCGAAACCCACTGAAGCTCTCTGCTTTTCATCCACCTGATTTAATATGTTAAAAAAACATTATATATTATATAAAACCTGAAGTCAGAACACACATCTGCAAGACGCTTTGAGCACTGGTGCTCATTCAGGAAACACGGGTTTAAGCCTCTCTCATTTCTGTTCTATTACATCAATAACAGTGGCAAAAACAAATGATACATTATTTAGTTATTAAATATTAAATGAAAAAAATGAAGTCAAGTTTAGTAGTTTAGTGCTTTTCACAATACAAATTTTTAAAGGTTTTAAAATCTTATTGTCTTAAGCCCCATTTATGAGACTGGAGCTGGCTGATAATATAATTAACATGTCCCAAAAAAACTGAACAATAATGAATCTGATATTTGCTATACTGTATATATTGCTTTATGTTAGTATACTGTTTGTGTGTGGATAAAATTGGATGTAGATTGTATTGTTGGGAAATAATGTAATTCAGTGTTTAAATAAATTAAATATACATATATATATATATGTGTGTGTGTCTATATATATATATATATATATATGTAGCTACGTGAGCTGTAGGCTCTAAAGATCAAAATGTTTTTTAACACTTCATACCTTGGTTGGGCAATGAATTCCAAATGAGTTATATTCTTTTAACTGGTGCAGCTGCAGTTCAGTCCTGTGATTAGAAAACAAGTTACACTCAAATTTAAACAGGAAATTACATCAGACAATATCCTCATCCACCCCCAAACTCTCTGGAGCTTTTGTTTTAAGGCAAAGCTATGAAAAGAGCAGGCATTCTGCCAAAGCGGCATTCGCTGAAGAGCTTGTGCGTGCCTCTGAGGGGAAACCGAATCCAAAAACAAACCCTTAACAATAGGGTGAATGATCTGGGGTTTAATGACGGGCAACTTTGTCTTTGCCATCTAATAACACTGCACTCAGGCTCGTGAGGACAGAAGCCAGGAAACCAGAAAGAGTCTTCACAATATAAGAAGCGAGCGCTACAGAGATTGAGCGTAGAGAGCTCCAGGGACCCAACTGACCTCAAGTCGGTGCCGAGGCCTGCGAGCATCTGGGAAAAAACCAGGAAGTTACTCTCTCCCTCCGGCCTCTGACACACCCTCCATTTCTCCAGCAGCATGGTCTGAAATAGAGAGAGGAAACATTAGTTAGATAGACTAGACAGACAAATGGACAGACGGACAGACAAAGACAAAGAGGCAGAGAAAGACAGATAGATAGTATCCTCATAAACACAGTAATTTAGGTCTTAAGGGTTAGTCTACCCAAAAAAGAATATCAGGCTGTGTTTTACTTCCAAGAGGAATGTGACTTTCTTCTTTCTGAGCTATATTAAAAACTGTCCTGGTACTTCAAAGCTCTGTCTTTGTAGTGTGTGGGTGTTTAGTTTTAACAGTCCAAAATACATTAAAAGTGCACACGAATGTAATAAACCGCTCCTGGGGGTGAATTAAGACCTCCTGTAGCGAATTCATGTTTTTTTGTATGATATTTCAAACGCAATAAACACTTCTGCTGAATAAACAGTCTCACGCTGCTCTTTGACTAAATCACTTATGCAACTTTAAAAAGAAGAAATATATACAACATTTCATTTAAACAAAGAAAATGCAGTGTTTTTATACATTTAATTATTTAATACAATGTGTGTAGCATTTCTTATTTACTGGTTCTACTGTGGTTTTTTGTCGTATTGTTTGCTATTTGTTTTTTTTAATCACTATTTACTTATAGATGGATGGATGGATGGATGGATAGATGGATAGATAGATGGATAGGCATTTGAAGTGATGGACAGATGCGAGCACCTGTAGATGTGCAGCAGCGGCGAGTCCGGCGTGGTTGAAGTCCAGTGAGAGCACCATGGCGAATCGAGTCGAGGCCTCGCTGTGAGACGAGCTCACACACCCGAACGAGCGCAGCACCGTAAACACCGCCTGGAGCCGCTCTACTGCAGTTACACACACAAATCACGTCTCACAACCTGCGACAACGGACAACTGCTGCTGTTATCAATTAACGCCAGCAGATGCCGATTCACAGAGCCTCCGCTGAGTCAGTTCAACAAGTGTGCAAATGATGCAAACACAGAAGTGGACGCGCTCACATGTAAGGCTTCCTCCCGCCGTTCCCGCTTGTTTCAGCAGCTCCTGGGAAAACGACTGGCAGGAGGCTGTCTTCCCTGTGCCACTGCGGCCCAAAGCCACCAGCGTCTGGTCCCTCCGCTGACCCACCATAGACACATACACCCTCCTCACCAGAGCCTGCAGAGGACCAGGAGCTTCCCAGGATTCCCAGCGTCTGCTCCGGAGCCCCTGAAGCAAAAAGCTCATTCAAAAACAATGCATGTCACACTTTCACAAAACAATTCAGTGTTGGGATCAAGGTCTTCATCTTGAAATTACAGCATTCTGATTAATATAGTCTTTTTTATGTTACATATTGTACACATACACCTAAATAAAAATACATAAATATAGTCTATCACTCATATAAATAAATATATAAACGCATACATATGCATGCAAATATTTAATTTTAATTTAATTTTGTGTCTCTGAGTTAATATGAACAAGGGTATTGTTTAATGAATTAATAATGGACAATATCTTTAACATTATTCTATCTGTATTGTCACAAAAAATACCAATAAAAAAGAAATTCAGCAACTAAACTAGCAAAAAGTTTTAATGCATTTATTTATCTTTTTTTTCCCATGATGGTAAAAAAGCAAGCAAATTAAATAAATATATTAAATGCATTTATTATTAAAGTTTAAAGTAAAGTGAATTTTTTAAAAATAAAGAAAATAAATGTATAACAATAGCCTACCACTATATTAATGGATACATAATATAACCTATACTTTTAATTTAACAATGCACAAAGTATTATATAAATATTATAAGTAGAAATACCTCAATATACAAACCACTGATTAAATACACAGCTCTTACCTTGCTTGGTGAGGACAGCGGAGGCCACAGAGCCAGAAGATTGGGCCCTGCGTGAGTCAAGGGTAGATGTCCTTTAGCTCGACTGGTCAGACTGTGCAGGACGCTCGACTCGTTCACGCTCACGAGCTCACTCAAGTCCTCACACAGGTCCAGCTCAGGCGGGTTCAGCTGAAAACAGCACCGGTCACGCACATCAGGATCACTTAAAGCATGTTTGACAAATATAGTTCATTTAAACTCCTAGTTTAGGATACCTTGTCTCCATCCAGTTTATGAAATTCAAACAATACATACCTTCTAGTTATAACATAAAATAAACATATTAGAACGCATCGTGTCTCAAGTGATCTCTCATTCAGTGTCTAAACTGCAGAAAAACATCAATAAAATAGCATTACATTTACCTCATCGCTAAATAAAGTCTAGAGAAGAGCATTTCACTTATTACATGAACTACATTATATATTAATTATTTCACTTAACCTGTTAGTGATGCCTTCATTATTTAACACGTGTCTAGGTAAAACACTCATAAATTTAAGCTAAAGTGAGAGAGTTTTTTTTTTTTTTTCCGTAATCGCCATCTTTTCCTACCTCAACTCTTGATACGGATGCGAAAAGTACAGACTCAATAGAATTAAAAGACAGCGGTGATTCATTCGCTAAACCTCTGTTTACTTAAAACGCACCATTTTATGTACCATTACGCCTCACCTTTTCAATCTCATACTGAGACACATCATGGACGGATCCATCAGAGTCCAGTCGAACCCTCACCCAGCCATCGGAGAGCTCCGGTGTGCCTTCGTCCGGCTTTAGTTGAGTGGCTGAGACAAATCAGATAGGCCAGGCAGGTCAGAGGTCACCGTATAACTCAACTGACATCTCCAAACCAGTGACTTTGGCCAGATTTTAATGTTCTGTTTAGAGCCTGTGTTCACGAAGATGCTGCGGTGCTGTGCGTTTTAAGCAGTAATCTTTGCATCTTGCAACATGGCAGCCTCGGCGCGCAGATTTAGCGAGGCTATGAGCCTGATAAGATAAGAACACTAAACCCATTCATCACTTAAACTGAAGCAATGCAATAGCTAACGGCGACATAGATCCGATCAGCGAAAAGATTAGCCTCTGAGCCCTTTACGATCTTTTCACGCAAAGAGAATCTTGCACCAGAAGAGACGTGTTTTAAGCAATACGGAGTTAAAACGAGAGCCGGCACTGAATGCAACACAGTATGAAAACCGACTTCTGGGATGGTACCAAGAATAATACGTAAATAGCATCCTCTAAAAACGAACGCTAATAATAACCTGCAACTCAACACCACGGGAGAACTGCTCTAGCGTTCAGACGTGACTTCAAATCAGAAAAACTAATAAAACTACTACTAAAAATATCAAACAATGGGTCATCAACGGCAGATTTGGTTCCCTTGAACGTCAGGACACTCAAACACAGGTGTAAGAGGAGACTCACCGAGCGTATATCCGTCTTTGTGAGCGTACCACACTTTGCCAGCTTCATACCATACATCCCTCTGAGGAGAGAAAGAGAAAGAGAAAACGGCTTTCTACAACCCAGTGTCGTTATTGTTAACTAAAATTTGTAAAAAGTTGGAAATTACGAGGACATAAAATGAAATCTGAAGTACACAAATTTGCGAAAATTTAAATAAATAAAAATAAATTAAATCCATACTGTATGTGAACATAAAAAAGAAGCACATAATTAAAATGGAAAATATTTATTGTGAATAACAAAAAATATTAATAACATAAATAGTACCAAAATAATACTGCTTAGAGTGTAGAGATGTCTTCAATTCCTCCAAAATTTGACGAAAAACAATGGTGAATCAGGTGTATTTGTGATGTTCTACCTACCACTGGAACCTTGGGCTTCTCTCTTATCGGGGTTACGGTGATCTGACCCTCAGGCTCTTGCCTCTGCTCTTTCACTTCCTGTTTTAGGGGTTTAACGCCCTGTTGCACCTCGACTTCTTCTTCCAGCGGTGACGCTGGAGATTTGGGTGTCTCTGTCCTGGGGCTGGGCGTCTGTTCCTGCCGGCTGACCTCTGGAGTGGTGGACTTTGAGTGGGTTGTTTGGTTTTTTGGGTCGGGTGACATTATCCTCCTGGGAGAGGATGTTTTCTTCTCTGTCAGCGCTGTGTGGCGTCCGCGTTCCCCGTTCACCAGCTGCTCCGCTCGAAGCGCCATCTCCGCTTCCAGTATTGGTGGAGTTTGGTCGGGAAGTAAGAAGTTCTGGACCAGGTTGTCGCTGAGTTTCCTGGGCTGTGAGGGCCGATAAAAACACAAAGAGCATCTTCACATCTAAACAAGACCCTCACCTGCTGGACGAGAGAACTAAAACCAGCTCATAATGCTCGGTTAATAAACAGGATCATTCAGTGGCGTCTATTATGTGGAAGAAACTACTTAAATAAGAAGACATTTCAATATTTGAAAGAATGTTTCCAACTGGGACGTTTTTGAAAAAAAAAAAAAAAATCTTAAAGAAGCCAAGACATTGCTTTATATAAATTCTAGGTTCGCAGGAATATTTGTAGAAATTTTATAGGGATTTTGGAAAAAATCATTACTATTTAAAAAACTTGTAGGAAATATTTTGTTGGTAAAAATGTTCTAAAACTTGAAATTCGCTAATATTTTTAAAGAATATATTTTATAAGATCCTAAGTGGTTCGTAAAAATGTTCCTAACTGCAATAATTCTTTAGAAGGTTGCAAATATTTTCTGACGAAAATTTTAATTTCTTAAAATAGAAGCCAAGGCATTTCTTAAGACAATTTCTAATTTCAAATGAATGCTCCTCAGTGTAATTGTTTGGTAAACTGTGCTAATATTTTTGTGATTCAATTTTATTTGAAAATAATAATGATCATTGAAATTCTTTGACATTCACAACTTCTTCGATATTTTTATTAAGGAAGGACATTTCTTACTTTTAACATTTCTTAAATCTAACGAATCAAATTTTAGAAAATCTTGAAATGTTTTTAAATAAATTTTAAGTGCATTCTTTATTCTTAAGAGGACATTTATTAAAAGTAATTCTAAGAATATCTAAGTGTAATTATTGAAAAATATTCATAACAATTATTAAATGTGCTATTATTTTAGAAACATTGTTTCATTTTCATTTCGCTGGTTCATATAAAGATCTGTTTAAGATGTATTCAAAAATTTTTAATTTGCAAATATTTTAAGAAAATCCTTTTTTCTTATATTTACTTATTTCTGTATGTTATTTTTTAGTCGAGTGTATTGAACTCAGCTCTTCAGGAATTCAAACATTCTAAGAACATTCTTTTTAGGAGTTTTTTTTAGGAGTTTTGTCTTTTGAACATCCTTGAGCAACGTGTTGGACAGCAGTAACGAAGAGTGCTATTCAGAAAAAATATTATGTCTGGCTTCTGGTGAATTATCTTGATCATGTTGATCGGAAGACCACCATGGACCCCCCTGCTTTAGGGTCAAATACCCCACTCGACCAGGTTTTTTTTCCAGCAGTATCCCAGCCAGTGAAGTGACATCTCACCGTCTTCTCCTCCTTGAGCTCGGGCTCTTTGTGGCGCGTCTCTTTCTCGGTCTCTCTGACCAGTTGTTTGAGGAATCCTCCCGGGACGGCGGAGAGCGGAGGAGGCGGCTGCGCTGCTGCTGCTGCGGCGGCGGCGGCGGCCGGAGGCTTCTTCTCCTCCTTGATCTGTTCACACAAGAGGAATAAGGAGCTCCAGTCATGATCTCCATACAAACAACTCACACAATCCCAGGAAAACTGCTTAGAAGGCAACGACATTCCCGCTGCAGACATGCATATTATATATATATGCTGTCCAACGATTAATCGCATATCCAAAATAAACAAGGTGTAATTAACTGCTAGTCGTGCGTTAAACGATTTTTGGTCATTTGCAAAGTTATAGACTAAAACTAGCAGCCCTTAGCAGCGCAATGTTTAAACGCAAAGGTAAAATGACAGTTATTTTCGTCAGTAGCGGCTCATTACCGCTAAGATTCTGTTCACTACATATCAGACACAGATAAAATAGTGCGGTGAGATCACGTTTATCTAAATCAGTTCTCGGTCGAGAGAGATTACCTGCGTCTGTTTATGTCTCTCACAGTGTTTAGTTACATCGAGTTTACCTGTTTGCGGAGAAATAAAATGTAGCGATCTAGTATCTATTTTATTAAAAACAGTGAGCGTCAATTTAAGCAGCGCATTAATACGGAGCGGCGATTAAACTGACTTGTACGTTTAAAGCGTTTGCAGATCTGCCAACCAATCAGAATCGAGTATTCAGACAGACCGCGGAATAATAGATTTTGTTAAATGTGTGTATATTTATTATGTGTACATACATTCATGTATATATTAAAGAGATGTTACGTTTATATTTTAAATGAATTTATGTATTATTTAAAATAAATGAATATAAATATATACAAAATATAAAAAAAAAAAAAAAACGCTTTTTGGTAAAATGATTAACATATTCATGTACTGTGGAGTATAAAAAAAACCCTGTGCAAACAAACATGGCAATGTAATACGATTTTTGTTTAGGAAAGTAATCAAAAACCCTCATCCAGCACACTTCTAAAGCTTGCTATTTAGCTTGCTAGCTTATACATGCTAACAAGCTACTGTGCGTACACCTGTAACATGCAATTTACCACAGTTCATGCACAATAACCATAAAAAA